>NC_053156.1:219903415-219910915 GCF_016835505.1 Polypterus senegalus
TCCGTATACAGTGACTCATTCGTTTCTATTGCAGTTTATTACCTGCAGTGGTTTAAACTACATTTAGTTACATTTGTCTTACAATTAGAGAGGAAAAAGGGAATTGATCAAGAAGTACAAGGGAGGAAAGTGAATGTGATCGCATGAAACTTAAGTTATCCCATTGTAAACGGTGCTGCGCTCTGACTTTGAATCTGGTTAACCTCCAAAGCTTCAGCAAAGGGGTAGTAAAACTACATTAATTATTAACAGGCTGAAAATGCTGAAACAGAAAACATATGAATGCTCAAACTCTGCTGGTACAATTAATCCTCACAGTTAACACAATGAATTTTGGGAGAGGCTCAATACTGATAACGTAACACGACAAAGAAAGGATTCGTTAAACTGTAAGGTTTGGTAGCAATGCCAGCAACAGTAATAAAAAAAAAATATAAAAAAAAAATACACAATGACTTAAGGGACATATTATACAATGCTATACATACATTCAGGCTTAAATACATATACCGGTCTGTCTTATGTCCAGTTCGACTTATGATGTGTGAAGTCAGATTTGGCGTTATTTAAATGGTCCTTCTTTTCAGTGTAAAGCCTGAATAACTCTAGGGACAACATTCTGCTATAATCTAGTGGGGAAAAAAAAAATTCTATGAGTTTTGCCACTCTAAGATAACTCATCAATATTTATGAATGGGGCAAATCCTTCTACCAAAAAAAGATACAAGGTCAATTTTATAACAAACTTCACTATCACTTGATTAAACAAATGGTTCAATCAAGTGATAGTGAAGGCAGCACAAATGGGACATAGACACAGAGTGAAACTGTTACTTATGACACTGTACAACCAAACTGGTGTTATACAGTATGCTTGATGAAGGTTCACCACATGGTGTCAAGTCAGTGTAGGGCAAAAAAAGGCAAAATGACTGTGATCAAGTAGAAAGATGTTAACATCATAGGCTCTGTTCATAATGTTGCAACTCTCATTTGTGTAAAATTTAATGTGGAAGTCACTAAACATTATATTGTTGAAGCCTACAAGTAACACAAGGGGCATGTCAATTTTGGGGATCAATCACTATCATTCTACACGCTCATGCAACAGAAAGTAAGTGTGCAAAGAAATACACCTCTACCGTCCCAATTGTTGACTATTTCAAAACATGTAATAACCTGCATCAGTACAGCAGTGGATACTAGGTATACCTTTATTATATTTATGTTGAAGTTTGGATATTTACACGTTTCTGCAACACATTTTTCTTGAGGAAAAAGTTTTTGCCTCATTCATCCGGAGGGAAACAATGGTAAGGATACTTGACATTACAAATTGCAATTATAAAATCAAGGGCAATAATCATAAGTTATCAGTTTTGTCATAATAATGCATCTCTAACATGAGGTGACACGTTTTGAGCATAAACCCGAAAATGGTATTCTCTACAATTTTGCATTTGTAAGAGGCCTAAGATTAGCTATTGTGCACTAAAACATCTGAATTACAAAATTTCTGGAATTTGTTGTTTATATAGTGTACTAGGTTTCTCTTTTCAGAAAGAAGTCAAAATGCAAGCCATTACTGTTGATCAGCAAATTTTGCCAAAGCATTATTCGCAATGAATTTCCTGCATTCGCCCTTGTTTGTTGAACTATTTACTGATAAGTCAGAAGGTTTAGGATAATTTTTAATATCAGTGCTCCATAATGCTTTGAGAAGCCAATGCGGCATCCTCCAAAACTCTAACAGCCAACACTGATGGGACTGTCAACTGGATATATAATGCTGATGATTTGTATTACAGACTCTGTGGGAGAAGTCATCAGTGCTTGTAGCCAAATGTTCAAGTCAACCTCCGGGTTCCATGTCAGCATAAGAAAAGGAGAGGAGCATTCACTATGCATGCATAATAGTTTTAGTCAGTTTTTTTATTTTTAATAAATTTGCAAAAACTTCAAGTAAACTTTTTTCACGTTGTCATTATGGGGTGTTGTGTTTAGAATTCTGAGGAAAAAAGTGAATTTAATCCATTTTGGAATAAGGGTGTAACATAAAATGTGGAAAAAGTGATGGGTTGTGAATACTTTCCGGATGCACTGAATGTGAGAAAGTGCAGCAACAGACAATTGAAAAGGAAACACCAGTACAACACGAATTGTAAGCAGTGCAATGTGGCAATGCATGCAATTGGCTGCTTTGATACTTTGCAGGACTTTGCTGTATAACATGTTTGTGATATTGATTCTAAATGAAAACTGCAATTTGGCATAACAGGATATTCAAATCTATTGAGCTTCAATTTAAAATGAACCTATGTATTATAACCTAAATAAATATATAACCTTCCAACCCATTATGTTTTTCATGTTGTTTTTTTCTTCCAAATCTGCCTGTCAGGTAACATTATGTGGGAAATACAGCCTAGTAACATCAAGCACAAGTACCGATTATAGATTAGGGATGTCACATTACCAAAATTTCAACCTTCGATGTGATACTAAGTATTGAAATTCAATACCAAATTTTTATAACCAATAAAGTAGTGCTGGGCGGTATACCACTTCATACTGAAAAACTTTATTTCTGTTATGATATGAAATTTTTCTTATACCGCAACACCAGTTTAAAATTGCCTAAACGGCGTTCGGAATGTGGTGCAGTGGGAAACTGTTCAAGTGGGGACCTTTTTCACTGCTACACCGCTAAGTCACAGAGGTGTTGCGCTGGGGCTCTTTTACATTGCTACACCGCTAAATAGGTAGTGTAGGTATTGTGCGGTGAAAACGGACAGAGAACATCCCGAAACTGAAGCTGACGATAAAGTTAAACATGATGACACAGAAGAACTTTTGCCGAAAAAAAGGAGTCATGTCCGTTGCTTTGAAAAAGCTTTTTTAAAAGGTCGGATGTGGACCATTATGTTCAAATGTGTAAATACTACTTCTATACTACTGGATAATACTGTAAGCCAAGTTGTACTTGTTTTATTTGTTTTCAATACAGTGTAATGTACCTGGGTACTGTGTAATAGTGTGACGACACGTTGACTTTATTCGACATTTCCACTTTAATCTCGACGTTTGACGAGAATAAAGTAGGCATTTCTACTTCATTCTCGCGGTTTATGTTAAGATTAAAGTCGACATGTTGACTTTATTCTCGTAATTTTTCATTAAAAGTAGGACATCATAAACTAAACTTCATCGTAAAATGAATATTTAATTTACTAGATTTTCTCAAACCCCGTCATAAGTTACAGTGGGTACGGAAAGTATTCAGACCCCTTTCAATTTTTCACTCCTTGTTATATTGCAGCCATTTGCTAAAATCATTTAAATTAATTTTTTCCCTCATTAATGTACACACAGCACCCTATATTGACAGACAAAAAAAAGAATTTTTGAAATTGTTGCAGATTTATTAAAAAAGAAAAACTGAAATATCACATGGTCCTAAGTATTCAGACCCTTTGCTGCGACACTCATATTTAACTCAGGTGCTTTCCATTTCTTCTGATCATCCTTGAAATTACCTTCATTTGAGTCCAGCTGTGTTTTACTACACTGATTGGACTTGATTAGGAAAGCCACACACTTGTCTATATAAGACCTTACAGCTCACAATGCATGTCAGAGCAAATGAGAATCAGGAGGTCTAAGGAACTGCCTGAAGAGCTCAGAGACAGAACTGGGGCAAGGCACAGATCTGGCCAAGGTTACAAAAAAATTTCTGCTGCACTTAAGGTTCCCAAGAGCACAGTGGCCTCCATAATCCTTAAATGGAAGACGTTTGGGACGACCAGAACCCTTCCTAGAGCTGGCCTTGGTGAGAGAGGTAAAGAAGAACCCAAAGATCACTTTGGCTGAGCTCCAGAGATTCAGTCAGGAGATGGGAGAAAGTTGTAGAAAGTCAACCATCACTGCAGCCCTCCACCAGTCAAGGCTTTATGGCAGAGTGGCCTGTCGGAAGCCTTTCCTCAGTGCAAGACACACGACAGCCCGCATGGAGTTTGCTAAAAGACACCTGAAGGACTCGGAGATGGTGAGAAATAAGATTCTCCGGTCTGATGAGACCAATATAGAACTTTTTGGCCTTAATTCTAAGCGGTATGTGTGGAGACAACTAGGCACCGCTCATCACTTGTCCAATACAGTCCCCACAGTGAAGCATGGTAGTGGCAGCATCATGCTGTGGGGGTGTTTTTCAGCTGCAGGGGCAGGATGACTGGTTGCAATCAAGGGAAAGATGAATGTGGCCAAGTACAGGGATATCCTGGACAAAAACCTTCCCCAGAGTGCTAAGGACCTCAGACTGGGCCGAAGGTTTACCTTCCAACAAGACAATGACCCTAAACACACAGCTAAAAAAACGAAGGAGTGAATGCACAACAACTATGTGACTGTTCTTAAATGGCCCAGCCAGAGCCCGGACTTAAACCCAATTGAGCATCTCTGGGGAGACCTAAAAATGGCTGTCCACCAACGTTTACCATCCAACCTGACAGAACTGGAGAGGATCCCCAAATCCAGGTGTGAAAAATTTGTTGCATATTTCCCAAGACTACTCATGGCTGTATTAGCTCAAAAGGGTGTTTCTACTAAATACTGAGCAAAGGATATGAATACTTAGGACCATGTGATATTTCAGTTTTTCTTTTTTAAAAGAGTCCACTTTATTCCTGACATACAGTTTGTTTTTTTTTCTTCACCGTGGCCCTAATACGATTCCGTAGGGCTATACCACAAATAGCATTATAAATGCAAGTTGCAGTTTTATTATTTATGTATATAGCTTAGCTTGAAGCAAGGTCCATATTAATGCAGTTTGCCTAAATTATGGTTCAGTTGGTAAAGATGTCATCACCAAGTTGCACTTGTTTTATTTTGGTGAATACTGTGTAATACACCTGGGCTTGAAGTCTTGAAGTAATAGTGCAACTATCAGTAATAATACTATTTATTTTATTGCTATTATTTATTAGTTAGTCAAAATTATAGTTTAAGTTAATAGGTTATTCTTAGCCAGTCTACTGCAGTAATTGCAATGGAAAATGTGGTTAACAACATCCACTCGTGCATGGGAAAAAAAAAATACAGTTGAATACCGTGAAACCGGGATAATTCAGAAAAATATCCAGATACAGAATTTTGGTCATACCGCCCACTCCTACAATAAAGTTCACAATGTAACTCAAAAAAATTAAAACTGCGCTTCTGTATGCAATAAAATCTTAACAGTGATGAAAGCAGAAATTTTAGTCATCATATATTAATGTAGTCTTTTGTAAACTCTGCTTAGAAAAGCAACACACAACCAGACCACTAAGACACTTAAAGGTTTTCCATAAATGGAAAAAAATACACAATGTAATTTTGTATAAACAAGGAAGTCTTTGTAATTTTCACATTTTTACCAAGGAAGACTAACATGTATGTCAATCCGCTCTTCCACGGGGCTGCAGTGTACTTTTTATTGGGCTGCAAATGAGACCGGATGTGCGAAATAAATGCACTGATGCACACTTGAAAGTATATAAGCACACAGGAGTAGTGTCACTGTTAACACAAATGAACACTGAAAAATTACAGCACCTTACATCATACAGCAAAATGTGAAGAAATTTTTAAATTGCACTAATAAAAGAAACTTAAAACACAAAAGCAGCAGACTTTGCAGCAAAGGTTTAAAAAAAAAAAAAATCACCACAGAAGAAGCAGAACCTCAAAAATGTGTAAGCATTATGGCTGCATTTGTTGATAACACAAGACATTTTAAAGATGTCTCACTATATCTTATGGGGATTTTTTTTTTTTTTTGCACATTCGCAACAGCATCACAATGGTTGGAATCATATTTGAACCATAGAGAAAGAAAATTAGGGACACAAAAAAAATGTCTATTACATGATTAAAGAGGAAACTTCGACTTTAATCTCAGTTCATTTTGTCATTAAAGTAGTAAGTCATAAACATCTTAAAACCGACCCAGTTGTTAATCACTACATGCTTCTGGAGCAGTAATTGCCACACAGAACACATTAAATTTATGACATTCCAGCTCTCTGCACATTTAGAATCCTTGAAAGACTTAGATTTATACTTAATATCACTTTCACAGTGAAATCTGTTAAAGCATGCATGTTGTATCTTACAGATAAATCAACTTCATTTACAATAAATAATGAACAGTTAATTACAAATGTAGGGGCAGCACGGTGGGGGGTAGCGCTGCTGTCTTGCAGTAGGGAGTCATGTCCCTGGTGGACCCTAAATGGAGTTTGCATGTTTTCCTGGTGGGTTTCCACAGTGTGCTCCCGTTTCCTTCCAAGGACATGCAGGTTTGGGGATTTGGTGATGTTATAATGATGCTAGTGTAAGTGTGTGCTTGTATTCACATTGTGATGAGCTGATGACCCCTCCAGGGATTATTATTTTTGCCTCGCACCCAATATTCACTGGAATGGGTGCATCCCCTTTCAGAGATATTGTGGCATGGTGTCCTGGGAATTCAATGGATGTTTTGGGCAATTCACAATGTGATGATATCTCGCACTAAAGTATGCAAGCAAGTACAAAAACAGTGCAGCTCTTGCGTAGCAGCAACGTCTGTATGTGCACACGTCGTGTTAAGTATATACCTGGCCTTATAGTGCTAAAGAGAGTTGCCTCTGAATGAACAGCACATAATAAAAGTGACCTGTGATCGATGGATGGACAGATGGATGCATGCATGGAAAGATAGGTAGATAACTGAACACCCTGTCTTGGTGCATTTACTGCTTGCCTGGCTACAAAAAAAGCTTTAACCGTTTTTTTTTAATATATATAAAAAGACACATCCCAAATTCAAATGCAATAGTTTACTGGGTAATGTTTCAATGAAGTCAGATCTTTTAAGTTTCAGTTTGGACTGCATTCTTGATTTAAGTGCCATCAGCTTACATTTTTAATTGGAAAATGAATTAAAGAATTTGGAATTGATCTTAGTAAACAATAGGCTTGTTAGCTTAACAACAAATGTATCTTTTACTTATAAATCTGTTAATAATGCTTGTCTTGTGTGTGCTTGATAAACAACTTGTGAGCATTTGATACATTTGTGGCGATGTTGAAGAATTGTACTGCGTTTATTATTTGTTGCTGTATGTCATATAGCATACGCTTTGGAAAGAAACAAGTACTATATTGTCATACAAATTGCACAGCTACAATGACATGGCCATTTTTTGTTTGTTGAAATATGTCTATTTTCAGATTAAAGCTAACACTTGACTCTAACAAATATCAGTAGAGAATTACCAAAACACTACACTTTGATTAATAGTAAGTGGAAAATAAAAGGAAACTTTGTACTATGACTTCTTACACTCACATAATGTAGCACAGTATTTCCCAACCTTAGTCCTGGAGACACACTGTGGCTGCAAGTTTTTCTTCCAACCAGATTCCTAATCAGTGACAACACCTGATAACACTGAGCTCATTTAATTAGGTGGG
>NC_053156.1:220215915-220294818 GCF_016835505.1 Polypterus senegalus
TCTTGCATGAATTACAGTACATATAGCGGTAACATCAGTATTTTACATTCTAGCACTGCAGGTGACATATCAGTACAGTACTGTACAGTATACGGGTTTACCTTTACATTCTTTTTTTAGGGTAATGTATTAAGCTGAGGTAGAAATGAAATGAAAGTGTTTTAGGGGCATATTTAGGGTTTAAACTATAAAAATAGGCATTTTTTTAACCACATCCATAATTTGCGGTTTTTCACAATTCGTGGGTGCTCTAGAAATGTAACCCCCATGAATTTTGTACTGTACATTGATTCATGTTTTGGATTTTCAGGCCTTGACTTTTAGCTTAGATTTTGTGGATTTTTGGCTTTGAGATTTATTTGGATTGAGGTTTAGTTAATTATGTACTTAACTTTCTTATTTTTGTTTCTGTGTATATAATTTGAATTCAGAACTTTAATATTACATTTAAAAAATTTTGTATTTCACAATATTTCAAATTTTTTGTTTAATTTCAAAAATGAATGCAACAAATAATAGGGTGAACAATATTTTTTGCTTTTTTAGCCTTCATCTTTGAGGATATTCATAACACAGTCAATTTTTAAACTGAAAATGAAAAGAAAAAGAAAAGTTACATAATTTGTTATCATCCTTGTGGTACATACTGTATGTTAGTATTGTTGCCACATGGACCAACTGTTAAAAGGTTAAATTCCCACTTCTTTTCATTCTCTGTTTAGAATTTTTCAACTTCTTTTTCTGTATATTTTCCCTGCATCCCAAACAACAATACTGCAGGAATGACAGGTCTCCAAAAAGAAAACTTGGGATGCCAACCGGGTTGAAAGTTTTAACAGAAAATTTTAACAAAACAAAAAAAAAAAAACATATCTTGGCATCCAGGCTTCTCTTCCTAAGACTTTTAACAAAATAAAAAGATCTGGCTTTAGCTGCTGTTTCAGGGTCCCAGGTCCTCCCTGCGTGGAGTTTGCATGTTCTCCCCGTGTCTGCCTGGGTTTCCTCCCACAATCCAAAGACATGCAGGTTAGGTGGATTGGTGATTCTAAATTGGCCCTAGTGTGTGCTTGGTGTGTGGGTATGTTTGTGTGTGTCCTGCGGTGGGTTGGCACCCTGCCCTGGATTGGTTCCTGCCTTGTGCCCTGTGCTGGCTGGGATTGGCTCCAGCAGACCCCCGTGACCCTGTATTTGGATTCAGCGGGTTAGAAAATGGATGGATGGATGGAGTTTTTAGAATGGTGTTTTATAATAAAATCCGCCAAAGCCACTAGCTTATACCACATATCCTTGGAGTTATAGACTTCTTATGTTATTTAAAATTTTATTTGAAGGCATTAAAATTAAATGTTAGTGACACTGAATCTCTCAAGCTATTATTGACAGATGAAGGTACAATATAATATAGTATATAATAAGCAATATTCTCATTCCCAGTCATCTTTTGCTGGGTCTTGACAAATAAGAGCTTTAACAAATACACTTATGTTTCCTTTCCTTCAGACCCCGTCAGAAACAGATAAGCCCAATGAAGACAAGGCACCCTCTGAACATGTTATTCTGTACACTGAAATGTCAGTCAATGAAGGAGAGCCACAGATGTCTAACCCTCAGGAGGCCAACAAGAACATGGAGGTTGCAGAAAATAAATAAGAAAATCAACAGGAGACGAGCTGCACCAGCAGACACAACTTTTCCAGAGTGTACCTTATTCTTAACTCAGCTTAATTGCTGCTAATACCACATTACAATAATCTGTGAAGTTTAAAGGAATATAAAGCAATAAGGTGGGGCTGGTCCTGTGTGATTGGTGGAATGTCTGGCGATGTAGTGAATTGTGAAATCACTTGGCCTTGTCTCCTGCTTGGGTTGAGCCCCATCTTTCCTGACCTTATTGAAAAGTCCCTTAAGGTCCACCTAGCCCCTCAGTTACTCAAATGATGAATACCCCTTAGCTGTTCTATAAACAAAAATGCCATCCCTACAAGCAGGAGTGTGCAAACCTCCAGGGCAGGGAGGCTGGTTTTTCATGGCAGCTTAGGTTTTTACAGCCAAGTCATACTTAACAGTGGGTGCACAACCCCTGATGCACTCACTCCCTTCAATATCTTTTGTTACGATAGTCACACCTTTGGAATTTTCTGTATCCACTTAATTCCCAAGCTAAGCTTCAGAGATATTGAAAAATAGAATTCATGTGGCGACCTCATGTGACAAAGAAAACAATTTACAATCAGTAGATGGTTATATTCTTGCCATAATTAATGGAAATAGGAGCTTTACATGTCTGTATATATTTATATATATATATGTATATTTCTTACTGTAATCATACCAAGCTGAACTACAGGCTGTATGCTACCTTTACTGTATGAATTATGCTAGCACATTAATATACAATAAATGAACACTTAACTGATGTGCTGTAGGGTGTATAAAAATGTAGAATGTTGTGCTCAGAACCCATATATAGCAAATAAAATATAGGCATCTGCTAGGGAAGATACATTTTTTTTATAAAGTTCTTAACTGTATTGTGTATCAAATCATTGCATTTGTCCCCTTCCTTTTCCACTATTATAACAAAGTTTTGACAATGAATGTTTAAGATCTTCAATCAAAATTTGATATTACTATACGTATAAGGCATCTCAGTGAACAAATAACATATTTCATTTATTTTATGAATGGTTATTAAAAATCTTTGTGTTTGAAAAGTGATTAATTCAAGTAGTTAATTCAAACCAATTAAAGGGAAAATTAGAGTTGGCTAATTGAACACAGCCATGCTGGATTACAGCCAGCTCTGCTCAATATAAATCTCACTTATTTTGATAAATGCCTTCAGTGTCAAGTTGCCAGCAGAAAGATTCAACAAGGACATAATGCCACAAGCCAAGCAAACTCCTGAAGAGATGTGAAAAAAGCAGCATTTTTAGGAAGGTAATAAGTGTTCATCTTTCATTAACCACTAAATACCACTAAAAAGCAAATCAAACCAAAAATCAACTCCCAATGAGAAGAAAGAAAATAGAAATATATATATATATATATATATATATATATATATATATATATATATATATATATATATATATATATATATATATATATATTATATAGTGCATCGGAAAGTATTCACAGCGCATCACTTTTCCACATTTTGTTATGTTACAGCCTTATTCCAAAATGGATTAAATTCATTTTTCTTCAATCAACACAACACCCCATAATGACAATGTGAAAACGTTTACTTGCGATTTTTGCAAATTTATTAAAAATAAAAAAATTGAGAAAACACATGTACATAAGTATTCACAGCCTTTGCCATGAAGCTCAAAATTGAGCTCAGGTGCATCCTGTTTCCCCAGATCATCCTTGAGATGTTTCTGCAGCTTAATTGGAGTCCACCTGTGGTAAATTCAGTTGATTGGACATGATTTGGAAAGGCATATATACAGTCTATATAAGGTCCCACAGTTGACAGTTCATGTCAGAGCACAAACCAAGCATGAAGTCAAAGGAATTGTCTGTAGATCTCCGAGACAGGATTGTCTTGAGGCACAAATCTGGGGAAGGTTACAGAAAACTTTCTGCTGCTTTGAAGGTCCCAACGAGCACAGTTGTCTCCATCATCCATAAGTGGAAGAAGTTTGAAACCACCAGGACTCTTCCTAGAGCTGGCCGGCCATCTAAACTGAGTGATCGGGGGAGAAGAGCCTTAGTCAGGGAGGTGACCAAGAACCCGATGGTCACTCTGTCAGAGCTCCAGAGGTCCTCTGTGGAGAGAGGAGAACCTTACAGAAGGACAACCATCTCTGCAGCAATCCACCAATCAGGCATGTATAGTAGAGTGGCCAGACAGAAGCCACTCCTTAGTAAAAGGCACATGGCAGCCTGCCTGGAGTTTGCCAAAAGGCACCTGAAGGACTCTCAGACCATGAGAAACAAAATTCTCTGGTCTGATGTGACAAAGATTGAACTCTTTGGTGTGAATACCAGGCATCACGTTTGAAGGAAACCAGGAATCGCTCATCACCAGGCCAATACCATCCCTACAGTGAAGCATGGTGGTGGCAGCATCATGCTGTGGGGATGTTTTTCCACAGCAGGAACTGGGAGACTAGTCAGGATAAAGGGAACGATAACTGCAGCAATGTACAGAGTCATCCTGGATGAAAACCTGCTCCAGAGCGCTCTTGACCTCAGACTGGGGCGACGGTTCATCTTTCAGCAGGACAACGACCCTAAGCACACAGCCAAGATATCAAAGGAGTGGCTTCAGGACAACTCTGTGAATGTCCTTGAGTGGCCCAGGCAGAGCCCAGACTTGAATCTGATTGAACATCTCTGGAGAGATCTTAAAATGGCTGTGCACCGAAGCTTCCCATCCAACCTGATTGAGCTTGAGAGGTGCTGCAAAGAGGAATAGGCGAAACTGGCCGATAGGTGTGCCAAGCTTGTGGCATCATATTCAAAAAGACTTGAGGCTGTAATTGCTGCCAAAGGTCCATCGACAATTTATTGAGCAAAGGCTGTGAATACTTATGTTCAGGCACTGTGAATATGTATATATATATAAATATATAGTATATGTGTGTGTGTGTGTGTGTGTGTGTGTGTGTGTGTGTGTGTATATATATATATATTGTCAACGGCACCCGGGCACAGACAGGCAGACATCTTGTTTTGCACAAACCACCACACGTTTATTTACACTATATACAATTGTTTGGTCACAAAGACCCCAGTCCTTTGGTCACACAGACCCACACAAGTGCACACACCCCTATCCCAAAGTCCTGGCCTCACGATGCCTTTCTTCGGGCCGCCTTCATCCTCTCCTTTTGCCTTGTCCTCCTTCCACCCGACTCCAGCCTCGAATGTATGAAGGACGACCCCTTTTATAGAGTGCCCGGATGAGCAGCAGGTGTTCCCGGCATTCCTCCGTTGGCCACGCCCCAGCGTGCAGAAGTGCCGGCTGTCCCCCTGACAGCCCTCCGGGTAACACCCAAGGTCTTCCCCCCAGCATTTCCTGGTGTGGCGGAAGTGCTGGGGCAACAAGTCTCCAAGACATCGGGCGCCTCCTGGCGGTGACCACCGGCCCCTACAGGGAAGGGCTTCCATGCCCTTGACCCGTGGCCCCCAAAGCAACCCAGAAGGCGAACCCCCCGTGATCCAGGCCGGGCTCTGACCCTCTTCCGGTCCCTCCTGGCGTCCCGGCCGGGTCATGGCCCCTGGCATCCCTCACAATATATATATATATATATATATATATATATATATATATACTAACTGCAAAAAATTAAAGGAACACTTTGAAAACACATCAGATCTCAATGGGAAAAGAAATCCTCCTGGATATCTATACTGATATAGACTGGGTAATGTGTTAGGAGCGAAAGGATGCCACATCGCTTGATGGAAATAAAAATGATCAACCTACAGAGCCCTGAATTCAAAGACGCCCCAAAAATCAGAGTGAAAAATGATGTGGCAGGCTAGTCCATTTTGCCAAAATTTAATTGCAGCAACTCAAAATTATACGCAGCACTTTGTATGGCCCCTGTGTTCTTGTATACATGCCTGACAACATCGGTGCATGCTTCTAATGAGATGACAGATGGTGTTGGGGGGGATCTCCTCCCAGATCTGGACCAGGGACTCCTGGACAGTCTGAGGTGCAACCTGGTGGCATTGGATGGACCAAAACATAATGTCCCAGAGGTGATCTATTGGATTTAGGTCAGGAAAGTGTGGTGGCCAGTCAATGGTATCAATTCCTTCATCCTCCAGGAACTGCCTGCATACTCTCACCACATGAGGCCAAGAATTGTCGTGCACCAGGAGCCACTGTACCAGCATAGGGTCTGACAATGGGTCCAAGGATTTCATCCTGATACCTAATGGCAGCCAAGGTGCCTTTGTCAAGCCTGTAGCGGTCTGTGTGACCCTCCATGGATATGCCTCCCCAGACAATCATTAACCCACCACCAAACTGCTCATGCTGAATGATGTTACAGGCAGCATAATGTTCTCCATGGCTTCTCCAGACCCTTTCACTTCTGTCACGTGCTCAGGGTGAACCTGCTCTCATCTGTAAAAAGCACAGGGTACCAGTGGTGCATCTGCCAATTCTGGTATTCTATGGCGAATGCCAATCGAGCTACATGCTGCTGTGCAGTGAGCTCAGGGCCCATTAGAGGACATGGGGCCCTTGGGTCACCCTCATGAAGTCTTTCTGGTTGTTTGGTCAGAGACATTCACACCAGTGGCCTGCTGGAGGTCATTTTGTAGGGCTCTGGCAGTGCTCATCCTGTTCCTCCTTGCCCAAAGGAGCAGATACTGGTCCTGCTGATGGGTTATGGACCTTCTATGGCCCTCTCCAGCTCTCCTAGAGTAACTGCTTGTCTCCTAGAATCTCCTCCATGCCCTTGAGACTGTGCAGGGAGACACAGCAAACCTTCTGGCAATGACATGTATTGATGTGCCATCCTGGAGAAGTTGGACTACCTGTGCAACCTCTGTAGGGTCCAGGTATCGCCTCATGCTACCAGTAGTGACACTGACTGTAGCCAAATGCAAAACTAGTGAAGAAACGGTCAGAAAAGATGAGGAGGGAAAAATGTCAGTGGCCTCCACCTGTTAAACCATTCCTGTTTTGGGGGTCATCTCATTGTTGCCCCTCTAGTGCATCTGTTGTTAATTTCATTAACACCACAGCAGCTGAAACTGATTAGCAACCCCCTCTGCTACTTAACTGACCAGATTAATATCCCATAAGTTTCATTGACTTTATGATATACTCTGATTAAAAAGTGTTCCTTTAATTCTTTTGAGCAGTATATATATATATATATAAAACTAATATGATAAAATGATCAATAACATAAGACAGAGGTTTAGTATGCTTACTATAAAATGACATTACTGCATTCTTCCCATATTTTAAAAATGTTGTGGACATTCCTTCCAAAAGAAAATTAGATTTAATCTAATTTGAGATAATAGAACGTCACTTACTCACTCAGTTATAGAGGGTGGGTTGGGATTCTTCCAGTTAAGCAAGATTACGTCTAGGTGTTAATACGGTGGTATGGGATTTCTCCATTGACTTATCCCTATGTTCTTTAATACCTTCCAAGAGTACATCAAATATCACCATTAATGGATTAAGAGTGATTGTAACACTGAGGCTGTCTGAGAAGTATGTAAAAATTTTTGTCTAAAATTATGCTAATTTAGTACATTCCAAATAAATGCCTAATGTAGTAAGACGGGGGTCTAAGAATCCAAAATTTAGTCCC
This sequence comes from Polypterus senegalus, assembly GCF_016835505.1. Classification (NCBI taxonomy): domain Eukaryota; kingdom Metazoa; phylum Chordata; class Cladistia; order Polypteriformes; family Polypteridae; genus Polypterus; species Polypterus senegalus. The sequence goes on from NC_053156.1 coordinate 220,223,220, forward strand.
CCAGCACCCAGGTCACCAATTCGGACCCAGAACAGGTTCTCAGCTCTCCAGCCTGTGGAAACTGAGAATAATAAAGTGCTCATAATTGGCGATTCCATAGTGCGGAATGTTAGAATTCCAAACTATGTTAAACCAGCAGTTAATGTTAAGTGCCTTGCAGGGGCCAAGATTTCTGGCATTAAGGCCGCATCGGACCGTGTTGCCGACGATGAAGTATCTACCTTATTGCTGCATGTCGGCAATAATGATATTTATTTACAGCAATCTGAGGTATTAAAGCGGAACTTCATCTCTCTATGCACCAAAGCTAAAACAAAATGTCGGAATTTAATTGTATCTGGTCCCTTACCAAGATTATATAGAGGGGATGTGATTTATAGCAGATTGCATTCCTTTAACCGCTGGCTAGAAACCTGGTGTGCAAATAAAAGCATAGCATTTGTGAACAATTGGGATGATTTTTGGGAAAGGCCTGGATTTTTCAGAAGAGATGGTCTTCATCCTAACTGGAGGGGATCTTATGTATTATCCCAAAATATGGCAGCAAAACTGCCTGGTTGACTGATTAGAGCACCATCCAGGCCGCAGTCATATGATCTTAAATCACAGGCTGTTCTTTATCCCACCTGTTATTTTCCTGAAGCTGTTACCCATAATCCCTGTTGTGGGGCATCCAGTAAATTTAGTCTTGATACAAACCATAAATTAATTGATAACCAAAAATAAGGTGTATAATTAGACCAAGGGATAAAACCAGACACTCCACCAGGGGCATCTGTAATAGAAATTTAATTCAAATTAAAACAAAAATATATCAGCAGTTCAGAAAGAACCATGCAGTTTTAAATGCTGTTTATTGAACATTCTCTCTTGGCACTAAAGCTGTTTTGGTAAATGATATATATTAAGTACAAAATCTGATCTGTGTCTTCTTACTGAAACCTGGCTTAGTAAATGTGACACTGTTCCCTAGCTGAGGCGTCACCAGATGGATACTCGTTCCTTCATAAGTCTAGAGATTCTGGTCGAGGAGGAGGCCTTGGAATAATTCATTGTAACAAAATGCAAATCACTCCTAAAAATTTAGGCAACTTTACATCCTTTGAGGCATTCATTTTAAATATTAAAACAGATTCCAACACAATTATAGTGCTAGTCTACAGACCACCAGGGCCATATTCATTGTTCATGACTGAATTTAGCAACCTTCTGTCTGATTTGGCTATAAATTATGATCACGTAGTTCTGATGGGGATTTTAATGTACACATTGATGTGGAAACTGACACTTTTAGCAAATGTTTTACTTATTTGTTAAATTCAGTAGGATTTTGTCAGATTGTCAAAGGTCCAACTCATAATCATAACCATACATTAGATTTAATTATAACTTACAAAGTTGAAATTCAAAATTTAAATATTACTCCATTAAATGTAGTTATTTCCGATCACTTCTTAATTACATTTGATTTAGTTCTGCCCATGCCAGCACTCAGATTAAAACAAAGACAGTGCGACATCTAGATTGTAATTCTGCTTCAAAATTTATAGATACCTTGAGTAAGTCGAGTGTAATTGTGGAAAACCATTTAGATCAGTTAACATCAAATGTAAACGTGGAAAACAATTTAGATCAGCTAATATCACATTATAATGTGACCTTGAGAGATGCTCTGGACACAGTGGCTCCCCTAAAACAAAAGTGATCAAAGCACATAGAAACTCTCCCTGGTTTAATGAAAACACTCGAGCTCTTAAATTAGAGTGTCGAAAACTGGAGCAGATGGAGAACAACAAAGCTACATGTCTTTCAAATTGCATGGACAGAGAGTGTAATAAATATAAAAAGCCCTCTTTAAAGCTCGCTCAGAATACTATTCTACATTAATAGATAGCAATAATAAAAATCCTAGGGTACTTTTAGAGCAGTGGCTAAATTAACAAATGGGAATTCAGATCAACAGTGCAAAATACCAACAGATATTAGCAGTACAGACTTTATGAACTTCTTCAATGAGAAAATTAAAAATATAAGATCCCAGATCTCAGCATCACAGTACAAACCAAATACTAGCTTAGCAGACCCTGCACATTGCATTCAGCACTTTAATAATTTTAATCCTGTAACTCACCAGGAAGTCTTAACTTTAATTACTAAAATGAAGCCCACTACTTGTTCCCTAGATCCAGTGCCAACAAAACTAGTAAAAGTGCAATGGATGTTCTTGCAGCCTATTCTAACCATTATCAATAGTTCATTACTGCATGGCACAGTACCTGATGCACTAAAAGTGTCAGTCATTAAACCTTTACTTAAAAAGTCAGACCTAGACCCACACATACTAAATAACTATAGGCCTATTTCAAATTTACCATTTCTCTCTAAAATACTAGAAAAGTAGTCGCCAGTCAGCTTCAGTCACACCTTACGCATTACAATTTATTTGAGAAATTCCAGTCTGGCTTTCGACTGGTCATAGTACAGAAACGGCACTAACACGGGTTGTAAATGACATTCTGATATCCTCTGATGAAGGAAATTCCACTGTAATTATGTTGTTGGACTTAAGTGCAGCATTTGACACCATTGACCATTCTATTTTACTGCACAGGCTAGAAAACGATGTTGGGCTTACAGGCCCGTGCTCGCTTGGTTCAGTTCTTATTTATCAAATCGATTCCAGTATGTACAGAAATGTGCTGACAGTACTCCATCATTATACACAGAAGTTCAATATGGTGTCCGCAGGGCTCAGTACTGGGACCTTTACTGTTTTCACTTTACATGCTTCCACTGGGATCTCTCATTAGGAAACATAATGTTAATTTTCACTCGTATGCAGATGACACCCAGTTATACCTTTCATTTAAATCAAATGAAGTTTCTCCGATGTTGTCTTTAATTAGTTGTGTTAGTGAATTAAAGGAATGGATGAATGAGAACTACTTGTCTTTAAATACAGATAAAACAGAGATGTTAATTGTTGGAGGGAATGACGCTGATCACAGCAATATTTTGTCGTCATTTAACTCAGTTGGAATCCCAATTAATTTTACTGAATCAGCCCGCAATCTAGGAGTTATCTTTGACTCTAGCATGTCATTTAAAGCACATATTACAAAGTCGTCCAAAACATGTTTTTTCCATCTTAAAAATGTTAGGAAATTAAGGCGCTTTCTAAATAAACAGGATTGTGAGAAATTAATTCATGCATTTATCTCTAGTAGGATTGACTACTGCAATGCGGTGTTCACTGGCTGTTCAAACTGTTCTCTATACAGCCTCCAGTTAATCCAAAATGCGGCTGCAAGAATTATTACAAGAACAAGAAAATACGAACACATAACTCCAGTTCTTAAATCTTTACACTGGCTCCCAGTTAAGTTTAGGGCATATTTCAAAATCCTCCTTTTAACATATAAAGCATTAAATGGCCAAGGTCCGGCTTACTTGTCTGAACTTATCATGACTTACAAACCAGAGCGTACATTAAGATCTCAAGATGCCGGTCTGCTTAGGATTCCATGGATTAATAAAATAAAAGTGGGAGGTCGAGCTTTTAGTTACAGGGCCCCTAAATTGTGGAATGGTCTTCCTGCTTCCATAAGAGATGGCCCTTCAGTCTCAGCCTTTAAATCCCGGCTGAAGACTCGCTACTTCAGTTTAGCATATCCTGACTAGAGCTGCTGATTAACTGTACATACTGCATCTCTGTTGTTAGTCATTAGCACTAAAACATAAGTAACATGATAGGCAGGCAAAACAACTTGGCAGGTGGGCCATGGCACCAAGTGCCACATTTGAGTACCAAGAAGAGAAACAGAATAGGTGAGGGTTAGTATTCAATTATAACTATCATGTTACTTATGTTTTAGTGCTAATGACTAACAACAGAGGTACAGTCTGTACAGTTAATCAGCAGCTCCTAACATTTTTAAGATGGAAGAAACATGTTTTGGACAACTTTGTAATATGCACTTTAAATGACATGCTAGAGTCAAAAATAACTCCTAGATTGTGGGCTGATTCAGTAAAATTAATTGGGATTCAGTAAAATTAATTGGGATTATGTATCTATTGTATGTAACTATGTATGTCTGAGTTTCACACTGTTTTTGAGATGCTGGTTTAAAGGTCCTTTTCCCACAATTCCCTAGAGTCTTTAAAGGGCAAACTCTTTGAAATATTTTACATACTCCTGAAATGTTCTCTTTGAAATATTTTTATATATTTCTGAAATTATCAAGACTAAACAGTATAGCATCTTGGACTGATACAGGTGTGTATCAGAAAATTCTTAAAGAGAGCGTTTGGTCAGCTGTTTGTTAGTTGAAACCAATGTGCATGTTGTCAAATTTTCAGAATGTCTGAAAAGAGTCAGAATTCAGATTTTGAACTGGCCTACTCTTGACCTAAACTCAATAGAGGTGCTGTGGCAGCACATGAAATGAGCGACTCATGTGTGAAACCTACAAACGTTTCTGAATTAAATAAATTCTAAAAAGAAGTGTGGGGTAAAGTTCTCTCACAGTGATGTTAAAGATTCACTTTAAGTTATAGGAAGGGCTTTGTTGCAGTCATTGTAGCAGGAGGTGGCTCAGCCAGTCGTAAAGTTCAAAGAGGCCATTAATTACAGTACATACGGCATTCACTCACTTGCCAGCTGGTGTTGGATAACTTAGAATATTCAATGAATGATATAACTAAGCTTCTTTTTATCCAAAATTAGATTTTGGATTAGAACATTCGGTGCATTAAAAATTACCATAATACAGCAAATGAGAAAGGAGGATTTTTTTTCATGTACAATAAGTGTGAGTATCTGATCACAAACTCCAACCAGAATACAAGACGTGCTTGATAAGACAGACGCAGCTGTTATGGAGGAGAGGTGAACTGGGGTGACCAGTAGGAGAGGCAGAATCAAGGCAAAACCAAATTTCTAAGAATTTAAGGTACTGAGAGATAAGTGGCCCCTAATGGCTCACAAGAAACATCTACAGTTGTGCAGAGGTTTCTTCTGTAGGCACTGACCACCTAGATCCTGGCCTTGACTGTGTTAATACAAAAATACATCTCCTATGTAAAGACAGTGAACATTCTTCCCAAAAGGCAAAACAGTAGAAATGGTATGTGCTAAAAATATGTGTACATATACTGCTAAAGATCATCAATCAATAAAATGCTATTAGTAACATCAACAGTAAATCTGAAGGCTGTAAACTAAAACAAACTAATTAAAGAAAATATACAAGTTAAGGGTTTTAACAGCAGGATGAGAAACTCTCTTCACCTAATCATCTTTCGGAAAACATCATTCAAGTTTGAAACAGAAACCATTTTAGAAAACATTTTGTAGGAATAATTTGTTTGCAGTAAAGTGTCAGAAAAGGTGAAAAACATTTTTTTCCTTATCCATTAAAGTTGAGCAAAAGGAAGTTTTACATTTGGCTGCTCATTTTATTCATGTACTGAAATCATCTGTATGATTTGGATTATGTTGTTTGCTCTGAGGTGGGAGTGGTCTGTGCCTGTCTTGCTGGCACAATATAATATAATATAATATAATATAATATAATATAATATAATATAATATAATATAATATAATATAATATGTTCTCCCCGTGTCTGCGTGGGTTTCCTCCGGGCGCTCCGGTTTCCTTCCACAATCCAAAGACATGCAGGTTAGGTGGATTGGCGATTCTAAATTGGCCCTGGTGTGTGTTTGTGTATGTCCTGTGGTGGGTTGGCACCCTGTCCAGGATTGGTTCCTGCCTTGTGCCCTGTGTTGGCTGGGATTGGCTCCAGCAGACCCCCGTGACCCTATTCGGATTCAGCGGGTTAGAAAATGGATGGATGGATAATATAATATAATATAATATAATATAATATAATATAATATAATATAATATAATATAAGGTAATAAGAATCCCAAGGTACGGCTTTTTGCACTCAGTGTGCTTGTTCTTCCTCTGTATTTTTGGTATTTGATATTTGGTACACTGTATTAATCCCCGAGGGGAAATTGGTCATAGCGCAGGGTCAGCCATTGTACAGTACAGTGCCCCTGGGGTTCCTGTGAATTTTTCTATAAATATTTCAGTTTTGTTTCGTTCTTGATTTAGTTTAAATGGAGATGCTGTATTAGCCCTGCATGAGTAAGAGCAGGTGTATATATGTGTGTGTGTGTGTGTATGTGTTATTGTACTAGTGATGAACTGGTGTTACATCTAAGGCCCATTGTTACTGGGATGCTCATAGTTTTTAAAGACCTGACCTCCCAGTTCCTGGCACGACTAATGTGGTGTTGAATTTCTCCATTGATGGGTATCACTTCCAACATATTCACTAAAGAAAAGATGACCAACATTGAAGCTGCCATCCTGCAGCACCATTACATCATATTGCCTGACTCCTGTCTCCTCAGAAAAATCTTTTACTCTCAGCTTAGCCAACACCAGAAAATGCAGGAACGGGAAGAAGAAGTGACTGAAAATCATTGTCATGGTGTATCTTACTCTAGTCAGTGAGCCCACCCAATGATGCCTCAAGATTCATCAAGTGACAGATTACATTAAGACTGATCACCAATATGTAAAGGCAGACACAAATAACAGAAAAAATGAGAAGGAGGAGAACCCGACTTTGTGGAAGCCACTCTCAAAAGAAACTTCTTACCCAACTGTCACATAATCCGAAGGTCAAGAACTCTTCAATCATCTATAGTCACACAAATAACATTGACAGGCATCATTCTCATTTGAAGTGACCAACAACTGGTGCTGCCTCTTGCTCTAGAAGCCAGCTGCAGGAATTTGTTAATGATTTTACTATTTTCCATCCATCTTTCAAGTTTACAGTCAGCTTTTTCACCTCAACTATACCATTTTTAATATTTTTCAATTTTCCAGAACGTAAAACCTCTGTCTATTACAAGCCATGTGACTCACACAATTACCTGCTCTACAGCTGCTTCAATCTCTGGCATATTAAAATCTTACTACCACTTTCACAGTTCTTTAGATTCCACCAGCTCTGCAATGATGAGGTTGATTTCTGCAATGAAGCACTCAGACGGAGAAGTTTCTTCATTGATTCTTCATTGATAGAGGATACCCTTCTCATATTGTTGACAGGGCCCTCAGTTAATCTAGGAGTTGACTTTGTAACAGCTGCTGTAAGAGGAACCCCAATAATGAAACCTGCATCCCGCTAGTCCTCATATTCCAACTCACACTTTATCTCTCCTATAGGTCATCCTACAAATTTCCCAATTTTGAAGAATCATACTTCCATAATAGCCTCTGTTACTAAACTTCCCTTGATCTCCCTCTGTTGACCACCTAACCTACACAAGCTTCATATCTGCAGGTCAATTCACAGAAGAGAGCCCCATTCCTCACCAGGCACTCTGAGCTGTAACAGGAGCCACTGTCTCACTTGAAAATATTCTTGTATTTAGTCCCGCTGGTAAACTCAATATTAAACAATGGACATCTTGCCAACCTAAAACTCTTATTTACTGCATGTCTTGAAGGAAGTGTTCACCCATCTACGTAGATGAAATAGGGAGACAGCTAGCAGAATATTTCAGGGATCATGATTGAACCCTTACAAACACAGACCTTACATATCCTATTACGGAACACTTCACATCCCTTGAACATAGTCACACTGAGTTCTCTGTTTGTGTTCTTTCACAGGGCTACAAAGACATTTTTCAAAGAAAAACAAAGCTAAGCTCATTGTCACAATTTCTCTAGGTCTTAACAACTAACTTTTTAATCTCTCTCTCCATTTTCTACAATTCCAGCTTTTTCTCACCTACTATTACCTTTTCCCCTCTCATCTGCCATGGCATTGTTCCCTACTTTCCTCCTACATACGTTACCCACTCTTTCTTGTCTTCTCTTACTTCTTTACCTTCTTTCTTTTTAAGTGTGGAAATAATCTTTAAAGTTTTTTCTTCCTTAACAGACGCATGCTGACACAGCTCTACACTAACATCAATGATAATGACTAGTATAGACACATAGGCACAAAAAGATCTTCTTAGTACCAACCACCAATGTATCATATATGCTGTATCTAATGGTGGGCCAAAGATAGTGTCAAGTTTTATAAGAATTTTCCGCTTTGTCTGGCATTGGTTCTACCCCTTTAAGCCCCCTATATCAACAGTGTGCTTTACATGTAAGGACATACAAGATGGGAGATGAAACCAAGTTGCCAAAGAACTCGACTTTAAACAAGTCTTATGACTTTACCTATGACCATTTCCATTTACCTAAAATATTCTTTTCCTACCTATTTTATTGTTAAGCTTTTAAGAGTCATGTCTGTGCTCAATTACTGTATGTCAATTTTAAATGAAACGATCTTCTCATACTTGAATGGAAGACAGGTATCAACTGCAGGTAAGCAAAATAAACTGCAGTTTACATAACTGGTTAAAGAGCTGCCAAATGCATCCTGCCATCTCAGAAGAAATGACACTGTCATGTTGTGGGCAGTTCTACACCAGGAACTGGAACTTGAAATCCCCAGTCATCTTCTTTTTTAATCTACATTGCTCACAGTGAAAGAAAGAAAAAAAGACAAGATACACAGAAGTTTAATAGTACATTAACAACAAAGAGGAACATAAAAAATAAATGGAGTACAAGCTGCTTTTATCTTGGACGTTTTCTAGTTAATCAGTTAAGTTAGCCATTTGAAAGGCTAAAATGCTATGTATTGTTATCACAGGTAACTTGAATGGTAAAACAGTGAGCAAACCATAGCTTTGCACATTCCAGTGTATGCTTGGTGGAACCATATTATAATATAGTGACATTAAATGTAACAATAATGCATACCATGGCACAACACTCACCTAAAACATGAGCATGTGCACTTGCAGTCCTACCACAAAAAAGTCACACAAATAAATAAAGTCACTGAACTCAATGTGATCTTTTGCAGCCCAGGCAGCCAACATCACTGATATTTAAAGAGATGATCTTATCAGTCACTATTAATATGCTTGTTATGTTGTGTTCATCATCACAGTCGTTTTTCATTTTCTATAAAAGGTAATTGGCAGATGAACAACTGTGGTCACTTGTTGCAATTTTTATTTTTGCACAGTGCACTTAAATCACAAGGGTGCATTCAAGAGACCAGTATTACTGATGAGAAACTGAAAGACAGCAAAGGCAGACATGAAACAACTTCACTTAATAGGATGTTGGTGAGTCACTCACCAACTATGGAATATGGAAGCATCATTATTGAGTTAAAGAAACTTACTCTGGTACAAGCTAGGACCTGCTCTTATTAGAAATCCTACCTGCCCTCATACTTGGAAGGCACATTAGAAAAAAGAGGTTTAGAAGGGATGTTGCCTTTTTTGATCTAACCGGAATGAAAAGAACATGCTTTGAGACATCCAGAGTACATCACCTACTGCCCATGGGTTACCCTGTGATGCCAACTCAGACATCACAAAAAGGAAGAGCAAACTGTCACAGTATTTTTAAATAAATGTGGGTGTAGGGTTGTGTGTGTGTCTTACATACATGAAAATAAATACATTTTATATATATGAAATGAGGTGTACACTTAGCCAGCTGGAAACAGACATAACACCAGATTGGGGCAATGGAAACCAGATGTGCCTATGAGGATTTGACCTCCAGACAGGAAAGTGAGCTAGGATGGGTAGGACACAAAATGGAGCTGCTGTTAATGGCAAGGTGAATATATAGATGAGTCCTGATGGATAGAAATTGACAATCAGGTGATGAGAGGTTTTAAAGAGTAGAAGTGCCGGAAACGATAGACTGGCATCCCAACAGGGGCTGAGGATGACTACCAACCTGGACACACAACCTGGCTGGGATGATCATCTATTTCTTTCCCAGTCAGGATGAACAAATAATGGATGGACTGGGGGAGTTTGGATATTGGGAGCAATTTATCCCCCAGTGCGAGAGGTGGCTATACCTCTGGCTTGCTCCCAACTTTGACACCTGCAAGGTTGCTTGGGAACTGTTATATGGAAAGGCGACCCTGCCAGAATGCTTGGGTCCCTAGAGTCATTCCTATTTTGTACAACTTCTGTGTGAATTGTAAGTGCTTCCAATGTCCAGTTCCATGATACCGGAAGTACTCTTGGATCCCACATAAAAGGAGTTGCTCTGTCTCATCCCAATTTTGAAGAATCATACTTCCATAATATCCTATGTTACTAAACTTCCCTTGATCTCCCTCTATTGACCACCTAACCTACACAAGCTTCTTATCTGCAGGTCAATTCACAGAAGAGAGCCACATTCCTCTCTTGACGTGGAATTGAAAGGTCCACTTCAGATGCCACAACAAAGTTTATTTCAAGCCTGTCTCAAACTCCACACCACACAGAATCCAGAGTAGAGGAAGTTACAATAAAATGTCAGTCAGAAAAATGTTTGTTCTATTTCTATGTTCTGTTTCTTTCATTTGGGAAATTCACCGGTTATAGATTCCCAGGCAACGCCGGGTACTCCTGTTAGTTTATACATAAACTTGGATACTGAATGTCATGAGTTGCAATCTTTAGAACAATATAAATTAGATGCAACATACTGCAGAGACAGCAGCACCCATGATCATCAAGAAAAAAACACAAATCATTACATGTGCTTAAAAATGACAACTGGTGGGAAGCTAGTTGTTATCTGCCATACTAACAGGTTGCAGCACATGGACAAGGTCTGTAGCAAATTGGACTGTGGCCCTATTTGTGCCCAAGGATCACTAAAATAGAATCCATGCAGTGGCCCATGATTTCCCAAAAGCCCTGTATCATCAACACTCTTATAAGGTCTCTTAGTCAGCTGGTTTCACACATTCAGTATAGTTCCACCATGAAATGGTAGAAAATGTTTGATGGCTCAAGAGAAAAGTGCATTAACAGAACAGAAGGCAGAGTCAGATGCCAATATGAACAGCAGGGCACACAGCAATCTAATCATAAATCGTAAAGACCTTTAATGTGAAATCACATGAGATACTGCATTAAGAGAGGGGGCCAAACTGAATCACTCTTTATTTAATTTTACTGTAATAATATTCAACAGGGACATTCTTTTGTCCCATTGGCTAGGTTTTGGAACCTTATGATTGGCTGACTCTTTAAGAATATCTTAAATGAGAATAATTGACAGCAGGTCAGGTCAGGGTGGTGAGCATGCACTGGTACAGTGTGTTGCCACACCCACCACACAAGAAAATCTTGGGATCTTAATTGTCAACCCCCCAGGCAGGCACACAATCCAGTCACAACCACCAGAAATGACCATCTATCTGTCGCAGCCAAGTGTGATGTGGGAGTCCCCTTGGCCTGGTCCAGCTGCTCGGGTCCTAAACAATGAAGATTGTGTGAGCTGGATCACACTTGGAGAATCACACCACATGGCTGTAGTGCTGTAACTGACACTCCCTTACAATGGAGGTAATGTGCCTCATTTGGGACTCTGTGAGAAACCATTCGATCAACACAAAGTCAAACCAAAGGTGCCCAAAGATTCTCTAAAGAGACACAGTACCGAAAGAGACCAGTCTTCATCTCAGTTCATTCGATAGCATCCATGTCTCGCAATCAGATGGATAAACAGGAAGCACCAGGACTCTAAAGATTTGGACCTTCGTCCTTTTGTAAAGATATTACTTCCCATTCCAGTGATCTCATGACCTCCTGTGACGCTCCCATCTGATATTTGGAAGCCCTTGAACCCAACACCGTCGATAATGTCACCAAATGAGTTAAACAGTGAGACAACATTTGAACAAGGGGATGGTTCAAAAAAAGTGCATAGTGCTTTTATTAAAACAGTCAACAACAATCCCCATGCCTTCTTTTATGCTGGTGCCTCACCTGCTTCTCCCATACGGGCCCATGCAACAGCTGAGACGCTCCCTGCAGCTGCCCTCTTCTCACTCAAACACGAGACTGGAGACCTCCCGATCCCTGGCTTCGGTCTGGCACTCATCCCAGCCTCGAGACTTGTTTCCACAAATGGCCAGGTCGCTCATGTTGGGGACTCCACCACCAAGCCTCCCGACTCCCGCTGCCTTTCCGGCCTTCCGCAGCCAGTCGCCTTCCCATGGTCACTCCCGCTACCTGCTCACTCAGTGGGAGCGACATCAACTACAACCCCTGGGTGTAGGCCTAACACCCAGGCCCTTGCAGCTGCCCACGAGCGCTCGTTCGCTTGCTCACCACACACTCCGTGTGTCTCTCTCTCTCGCACCGACCTGCTTCCTCTCTCACTCCCTGTAACCTCTGTCTTCTTTTTTTTCTCTTTTCTCTGATCTCCTTCCCAACCGACTCGCACTTCTTTTAAACAGCAAGGGGCCATAGCAGCTGCAGCACATTAGCCATGGGAACAATCACGGATGTGGGCAGTCCCTCACCTGTGCACTAGGTGAGAAATGCCCACACCACAGATTGCCCCCTGGCTTGCTATGGCCACTACACCCCCTCACGAAGCCGCCTCGAGTGCAGTGATTATTTATTTAAAAAACGGCCTTTGCTCAGCAAGCTGTGGACCCATACAACCACATTCCACCCCCCCATAAGACTCCGGTTGCACAGGAAGGCTCCACGCCATTGCCAACCCAGTGCAACTGGAGCTCAGGTCCACAGCTCGGCCACTCTACACTGCACTAAAACAATAAAAGCACTAAAACAATCCCACAATAAAACAAACCCAAGCCCCCTTCATAAAAACAGGACATTAAAAGAATAAGAACTTTAAAAGACAATAAAACCAGCAATAAATAAATGTCCATAAAAAGCTCAGTCCATAAAATGTCCTCCTCCGGCTTGGGTATGTGGGTTCCTCAGTCTGGTACCATTCCCGTTTGCTGCTCTGTCTCCTCTTCTGGCCCCACTGCTAGCTCATCCCACCGCTGGTGGATCCCACCACTGCCACCAAATGTGACGGTGCGGGTTCGGCTTTACGCTCCCATCTGATATTTGGAAGCCCTTGAACCCAACACCATCGATAATGTCACCGAGTGAGCTAAACAGTGAGACAACATTTGAGCAAGGGGATGGTTCAAAAAAAGTGCATATTGCTTTTATTAAAACAGTCAACAACAATCCCGGTGCCTTCTTTTATGCTGGCGCCTCACCTGCTTCTCCCATACGGGCCCATGCAACAAGCGAGACGCTCCCTGCAGCTGCCCTCTTCTCACTCAAACACAAGACTGGAGACCTCCCGATCCCTGGCTTCGGTCTGGCACTCATCCCAGCCTCGAGACTTGGTTTCCACCAACGGCCAGGTCGCTCACGTTGGGGACTCCACCACCAAGCCTCCCGACTCCCGCAACCTTTCCGGCCTTCCGCAGCCAGTCGCCTTCCCCTGGTCACTCCTGCTACCTGCTCACTCAGCGGGAGCGACATCAACTACAACCCCTGGGTGTAGGCCTAACACCCAGGCCCTCGCAGCTGCCCATGAGTGCTCGTTCGCTCGCTCACCACACATTCCGTGTGTCTCTCTCTCTCGCACCGACCTGCTTCCTCTCTCACTCCCTGTAACATCCGTCTTTTTTTTTTCTCTTTTCTCTGATCTTATCCCAACCGACTCGTGCTTCTTTTAAAAAGCAAGGGGCCATAGCAGCTGCAGCACATTAGCCACGGGAACAATCACGGATGTGGGCAGTCCCTCACCTGTGCACTAGGTGAGAAATGCCCACACCGTAGATCGTCCCGTGGCTTGCTTACGCCACTACGCCCCCTCATGAAGCCGCCTCGAGTGCTGTGATTATTTATTTAAAAAACGGCCTTTGTTCAGTGAGCTGTGGACCCATAACACCATACCTCCCCATGCTCTCTCAATCTGTCTATTGACTTCATAGGAAGAGTCACCAGAGACATGAACATCGCTGCCGAGGTGAGTAAACCTCTTGACAAGTTCGACACTCTCCCTAATGACAGACAGACTGCTGATGGCTGTGCCCAATAGGTTGTTGAAGGCCTGAATTATGGTTTTTATGCAGGACACTTGTAAGCCCAGACTCTCAGATTCTTTGCTCAGTATCACGAGAGCCCCGTTCAGGGCCTCCATTAACTCTACAAACATCACAGTATCGTCTGCAAGATCAGTGAATCTCTCTTTACCAGCACATGCCTACTGCCGCTGGAATACTAGAACTTACCTTACATACCCACCATAAACACGCTAGTCATGACAATGAAGCACAATGTACCTCTCACTGTGCTCTCTCTTTCCCTATATGGATTAATAAAAATACTTTTGTTAGGTGTGACCATTTCCGTACACATCCTGCTGGTTACACTACTTCGGACTACCTGCTTTGTGCTGGAATGAAAACAAAAATCATGAAGAGTGACTGAGAAACTGTATTGAGAGAGCAAAACAAGAAATGTTCTGATCAGTTATTTATGAAAATATGCCATTAAGTACTTTGTAGAAATAACTAAAACATTACTTCTTTTTTATCAAGTTCCTAATTTGTAAACAGAAAAAAGGTTTGTTGAATGAATTCCAAATTTACAATTGAGTTGATTAAAGAATGCAAACAAATTATCAGTATAAAAAGGCTGAGATACCTAATGGGCTCCAAGACTTGAAGGTAAAGTTATTCTGTGATGGAGTGGCAGACATCATTGTATTTTCCTTAAAATGTTTTCTATGCTTGTTTAATATTCTGATTTAGCAAAGGACAATTTGATTACTAGAAAACTGTCGATAATTATTAATGGCTACAGCACAGAGTAGAACATACAGTGAGGACTCCTTTCCAGATCCAACCAAGGCAGGTGTGTATTCATCACTTTCCACTTTTTTCCATTGTCTCAAATTATGAATATCTGCAACCCAGTAACATGGCTGAAAGTCAGGTAGTGACATGCCACCTGCTGCCATTTGACTTAGTGATTCTCTTTTTGCCTTCCATATAAAGAACAAATAGTAGAGTAAACGTTTTTTTTTTTAATAATTATGGGAATATTATGAAACAGTGGTACATCTGGAGTGGTTTCACCATCCTACCAGCAAGCCAGAAGCTCTTTATTATCCGAGCCAGAAGATCTTATGTGTGTTTGAACAACACCTTCATGTACATCTTGACTAATTTGGTTATAAGATGGGAACCAAACCTGGATGGGATGCTAATTGATGACAAAACACTTTTACCTACAATGTGTCAACCATTCATCTACCAAACAATCTTAAAAGTAAGGAAAAGAACTAGAGCATCTCTGAAAAAGAGTGACCAGACTGGAAATATAATTCAGATTACTAGAACTGTAAGGCATATACAAAGCAGTCATCCAAGCACTTATTTCTCTAACCTCAGTCCAATCAGAATAATGGGGAAACTATTTTTTAAATAGCTTTCTTCAGTATTACAAAGATAATATCAATCTACCCAAAGCCGCTTAAGCCATTAAAAGCTGATGACAAACTATTTAAAAATATCATTTGACACAGAGAGTCATAAGGCCTGGTTTTGGACTTAAATATGCAGTCCTTCAAAACTCGCAGAGATCAGTTCAGTTTATTTTTGTATAGTGATCTTCACTAGGCAGGCTTAGAGTGCTATGACAGGTTCACAGATAAATTACACATGTTATCAATATTATATAATGAATACATATAAAGGCATACATTTGTTTAAACCACTCAGATGGAAAAGGCAGTTCCACAATGATTAACATAAATTGAATCTAAGACTAGCTGTTCAATAACATGACTCTTAAACTTTGGCCAGTTGGCAACTGAGGAGAAGAAACAATAAAATATCTTGTACTGTGGTAATGAACCAGTACGTTAATGCAGAACATGCTTGGCGTGTCATAATGACCAAAACATGGCCTGTGTGATGCGTCAAATGTTAATGATACAGTGACTTTATTTAATATTTTTACAGTGTATATTTAAATCCGGCGGCACGGTGGCGCAGTGGTAGCGCTGCTGCCTCGCAGTTAGGAGACCTGGGTTCACTTCCCGGGTCCTCCCTGTGTGGAGTTTGCATGTTCTCCCGTGTCTCGTGGGTTTCCTCCGGGCGCTCCGGTTTCCTCCCACAATCCAAAGACATGCAGGTTAGGTGGATTGGCGATTCTAATTTGGCCCTAGTGTGTGCTTGGTGTGTGGGTGTGTTTGTGTGTGTCCTGCAGTGGGTTGGCACCCTGCTCAGGATTGGTTCCTGCCTTGTGCCCTGTGTTGGCTGGGATTGGCTCCAGCAGACCCCCGTGACCCTGTATTCGGATTCAGCGGGTTGGAAAATGGATGGATATTTAAATCCACTTAATTTGGAATTTTAAAGCTACAGGGGAATTTCAGGAGCTCAGCATAAAAATACAGTAAGAAAAAAATAGCATTGCTGAATTTAATAAATTATATTAATTTTGGAATTAAGTGGTATTAAAATTAAATCAAGGTATATGGCTTGTCCTGGTATAGTAATTTAAAAAATACACAACAGTATTCCACTTTGGTTATATTATTAACATTATGTTCATCAAAGTTTTTAAGTTGCCCACTTGCTGTTGTCATTTCAGGAAAGTTTCATTGTGCTTGTTTTCAGAATGTTATGCTTCTGAAAAGCTTTTTTTTTCAAAAAAAGTAAACTTTTATAATATAAAGGATATATTTATTTTTTTTGTCTGAATGCTTTTGCTTGTTATTATAGTAAAAATGCACAGTTTTTACAAATGTTAAATAGAAAGTATAATATGAAATCATCAGTGAAAAAAATCTACAAATGATTATGATATAAATATACAGTGGTATTTCATTATTCTTCACAGCACAGACAGGTTGTCCCCTAAACAATTTAATGACTCCTTACTTTATAGAGAACGTTTCATCTTGAGTAGTAATGAGTAAAATTGCAAAGAAAGTATTTCGCTGTAAACATAATTAAAAATATGTATCCTGAAGTCCTTATATTCTGTAGCACCTCTCAAGAGAAAGGGATTGCCATGCAGCAGTCTTGCTATTGTTCCTTTTTTTGGAGAGGTCTGTTTCAGAGAATTCATCCAAAATCTGATTTAAATGGTTTCTTCCCGGGAGCCAAACTTTTCATTTAAGTGCTATCTTTGGTAGTGAGCACATCCATCCATCAATCTCCATTTTAGTGAGGAACACTGGAGACTTTCCCACCACATAAACACTGTGAGAAAAAAAAAAAAATCATTCAATCTTTATATTGCACCTTTCATCAAAGATAACCTCCTGTAAATAATAAAGGGTAACTTTTGAAGAACTGAATTGTAACGTCATTTGCAAGTCACACATTTAGCTCTGAAGCATAAAGTGACTGAAGGACTGACTTTAATTACTAAGCTGGGTTTTAAGCCTGTGACCTCACCATCCTATAAAAAGGACCACTTTGTAATTCACTTCCTCAGTGAACAAAAACCACAACTGAATTGTGTCTCTGCTTAGGTACGCAATTACATGAAGTTATGTAAATGTCCACAGCCTCCTTTGGGCTGAGTACTAAATTGCTTTCTTGAAGTCTTTTTGTTTTTGGAGTTTTACATCTCATGTCATTCTTCCTCTCTTTATTACGCTTTTGTCTGCAATGATCCATGAAATCTCAAATGTGATGTCTGTAGAATATGAAAGCACATGTAGTGTCTTCAAAGCTTTATATTTGTGCTTTGCCACTGTTAAATGAGCTTAAAGCGCCCTCTGCTGTTCTGAAGCACCATGCATTTTCCAGCAATGCCTGCAACATATTAAAAAGATTTAGTGAACATTGAACATTGTAATGTTGTGACTCCTAGATGCCAGTCTGTTATTTATGACAGTAAAATAGCAGTTTGCCAAGATATATGTTCTTTCTGAAAGTTTTTATTAATACAACTCCTGTGAAACTGGAAACTGTGAACAGTTCTCAGTTAAAATACAAGTATAGATTATACAAATTTCTAAATACAGAACTGGTACACATACAATGTATATATATATATATATATATATATATATATATATATATATCCATCCATCCATCCATCCATTTTCTAACCCGCTGAATCGAATACAGGGTCACGGGGTCTGCTGGAGCCAATCCCAGCCAGCACAGGGCACAAGGGCAGGGTGCCAACCCACCGCAGTATATATATATATATATATATATATATATATATATATATATATATATATGTGTGTGTGTGTGTTACGGCCAAGACCCGAAATTGGCCAAAGTGGGAAGTGTTCGGCCAAATCAGGAAATGGCCAATGTCACTGAAATTTGACCAGCCGATGTCCGATCTTTTCCTTGATTTCATAATTTGGCTATCCAGTTTGTGAAATAGCATGGGGTGATTGGACACCAACAATTTTTGTTCATTAATTAATTAATGAGTCATGGTCAGTTGACAACTGTACAGATTAAAACCATATAAGAGAAAGTCAAAAATAAAGTCACAGTTCTAGGGCCCCATGTATAAATGCTCACATCGAAATGTACAGTATAAAAACAAAAAATTGTATAAACACTAAAACTGGCGTAAAGCCACGTACATTTTCATGGTAGCCTCACACCATGTGTGGGCATGTTTTTGCTCTGTTTTGCAAATGGGCGGCACCCAACATGAAAGCAATGCTACTGTTTCTGTATCATTTCCCTTTCTTTTTTAGATTTGCATCCATGATTTAATTCACTTGATTGTAATCATTCTGTAACAATATAATGGTGCATGGAATGGCCAAACTATTCCAACTACCATAGCTGCTTTAGTGTTGTTAGAAAACATTGCAAATGGAAAAATTAGAAGAGAGTGCATTTTTATAGATGATGATGTCTGGCTTCTATGTTTATTTAGATTTCCAAGAGCTATCCTCTTGGAGCTGTGTGCAGTTAGAATGCTAGGATGTATACTTGTTATCATTTCTGTGATTAAATGCATTAAAGTATGTATATTACATTTTACAGATAAATTGTTAGCTTCATTTAAATAATGTATACTGTTAATAATTAAACATGTGGTGACACAATGGTGCAGGGGTAGCGATGAACTGGTGCCCCAAGAACTGGTGTTCCTGCCTCGCTCTCGATGCTTGCTGGGACTGGCGTGACTTTAGATGGATGGATGCATGGAATAATTAAACATGTATAACAAAGATTTTTTAATGTTCCTTAAAAGATTTGAAAAATCGGCATTCTAAGCCTACAGTTGGTTTTACATACAGTATAGTATATTACAGAAGTTAATTGTGAGGCGATTGGTTACATGGAGAAAGACAGCTGAAGGACAGGAATTGGGGCTTGATGCATTTGACAGACAGAGTACTGCTGCAATAAATTATTCCATCCAGGGTTGTGCCAGTCCTAGCAAGCATCATGCACGAGGCAGGGACAATCTCTGGGCAGGATGTCAGGTCATTGCAACCTCTGTGCCATTGTGCTCCCACAATGCATGCTTTAATGCATTTCATCATGAAAATGATATCAAGCATAAATCTTAGTATTCTAAAATGTTCAGAGAGCCGTAATATCATGAATGTAATGTATTCTGTGTGGCAATCACTGTCTGCAAGCGGCTGTCAATGAAAAAGAAAGCTCATTTAATGACTGGGTCAGGAATGCTTAGAATTCAAAGCATTTAATATGCTACTTTAGTTAAGGTGGGGTTTTAAAAACTTTAGCAAATTAAACATCTATTTTAAGATGAAGTTTATGACTTTAATGACAAAATAAACTACAAGATTAAAGTGGAAATTTCGAGATTAAAATCGACATTTATCTTTAATCTCGGCATATATGTTTTTTCTGGCAGTAAGCTTCGACTCGAAATCTTCATTGCAACTATAAGCTGTAGCAATAAACAATTTCCTTTGTTGTTTGTACCACTGCTTAAGCCACCAAACAGTATGTTTTTCCTTGCATTCGCTTCAATAAGCAGGATCTCCATATTACATTCGCTGAAATTCTTCTTTTTTACATGTGCCTTTGACATTGGCTTTTAACAAAACATTGAACAGAAGAGGCTGTTTATATTGATTTGCATATTCAAATTGGCACAATTCTGGATGAAGTTGGGGTGGGGCTGTAGGTGTATGCATCTGCATTAAAATTTGCGTTGGCTGGAATTTATAAAGGGGAAGTGCATGGAATTTTGCTTACACACAGTTTAATACATGTGAATTTTTCGTGCATATGCACATTTGCAGTTTTGTCCAGGCAGCTTAAATTCAAGCATGGTGTTTTAAATAAGGTCCCCTGGAGACCTTGGACAACTGACCACCTACCCGCTCCTAGGTTTTCTATAGTGAAGTTGGTGCTGGGAGTACAATCTAATCTGAATATTCCAATATTCCTTTATCTGAGATGACTTTTCCATTTGCAGGAAAGCAGCCCGGTAGTAGAGCAGTTGCACCAAGTGCCAGAGGAAACAAAACAGAGGAAGATTAGGAACAGTTTAAACATTTTGTGACACTTATATTTCTGTACTAATAACTATGAAACAGAAATGCAGTATGCACAGCTAATCAGCAGCTCTAGTCAGGGTATGCTAGGCCAAAGTTGTAAGTCTTCAGTCAGAATTTAAAAGCTGAGACTTAATACAGGCACCTCCTGTATTAACAGGCAGACCATTCCATAGCTTTGGGGCCCTGTAACTAAAAACTTTACATTCTAAAGTTATTTTATTAATCCTTGGACTCTTAAGTAGGCTGGTATCTTGAGATCTTAACGTGAGTTCTGGTTTGTAATTAATAATATCAGATAGGTAAGCAGGGTCTTGGGCATTTAAGGCTTTATAAGTTAGAAGGAGGATTTTAAAATCAGCAAGCATACTGGGAGTCAGTATAATGATTTTAGAACTGGAATTATTTGCTTGTACTTCCTTGTGCTTGTAATGATTCCTGATGCAGCATTTTGATTTAGAAGAATGATTTGAACAGCCAGTGAATAATGAATTGCAATAGTCGGTGTAGCTGTGTTTGTCAAGGGTTTCCAAACAGTTCAAAATGCTTCAAATGCAGCTACCAGACAAAGATTCCAGCACTACAGTAGTATGACTCACCATGCATAACACATTCTACAGTTCAAGTGTTTTCTTTTTAAAGATTTTCGTGAAATTCAAAGCAAATACTTCACACAAAAAATAAAGGAAAAAGGGAAGCTTATGATATTCTGCTTGAGGATTAAGCATCTAGGTTACATTTCTTAAGGTTCCTAAATGTTACCTCATTCACTGTGTCTACATACATAAAGAATGTAATGTACAAAACTGTTAGAAAAATATATGCTCTTAATGCCTAACTGTTGTTAAGCCCAGGGGACATACTAGCCACCCTACCCAACACAGACAGACACAATTACTGTCCAGCACACGCATTTATTTTCTTTTCCGCATTGGGCAGCGCTTTCCCCCATTCCCCATGCTCACTACAGCACAAATAGCAAAACATAGTCCTATATTCTCTTCCTCTGCAACCTTCATTCCTCTCCCACCAAGCTTCGTCCACCTCCTCCCGACTCTGGATACTCGACTGGAGGGAGGCGGCCCCTTGTATAGGGTACCCGGACATTTTTCAGGTGCTCTCAGATCCTCAACTGGCAGCTCTTCCAGGTGTGGCGGAAATGCTATAACCAAGGGTTCTGAAACTGTCCAGGCACCCCTTGGTAGTGGCCACGGCCCCTTCTAAGCTCCAAACCCATGGCGTTGCTGTGAGCCGGGAGGGATGCCCTCTAGTGTTCCGGGGGAGGTATTACCCTGAATATGCCCTGTGCTCCAACCATCCGCCACACTGTTTAACAGTTCATGTTTCTTTCTATCTGTGTAACTTCAATCTAAGGGCTATTCTGCTATTCTGCAGAGATAACATTACAAACATATTATCTTTCACTTGAAGAGGGTTAAACTGAATATTCCATTATCTATGTTATAATATACTGTATTCAAGTTCAAAACTGAGTAAACTAAGGTAAATGTGCCATTAACATTAACTTAACGGATATGGCTCTTATGGCCAGTCCTGCTAGAAATAAATGCATGAATTAATTTCTCAGTATATAGCATATTTAGAAAACATTTTAATCTTCTAACATTTTTAATATGAATAAAACATCTTTTTTGATTAATTTTGTAATAGGCATTTTAAATGACACCAAAATGTACACCTTTACACTACACCATGTAGGAACTGTGTTCTTCACATTTCTTTTTCATGTTTCTAATATTGTCCTGTACTTTTACTGCTGGTATATAAAGAACCCGAAAGTCTTACAAATGGTTAAGTGACCTGCTTGCTTTGTTGTAGTGTCTCCTTTGTATTTTTTCCTTTTTCACCAGCTGAGATATAATTATTATTATTTTTTTTTATTTTGGTTCTAACAAAATGCTTAACAGTAATTGTCCAATCAAATACAGGATCGGGTTTCAGGGTACATTTGAAAACCTCAGCAGGTTCAGGAACAGATCAGTCCCATGCGTATTTGATAAATTATTAAACAGCTTTTCCTTTGTGTTGAATCATGCAGGTGTTTTGCACTGCAAGCTACCCTTTATTAAACCCACCTATTTTAAAACAAGCGCAACATACATTTAATACTCGACAAAATGTCTGCATGTGAAAAGAAATAAGTCTGATCGTTTTTTTTCATTACAGATATTTAATTAAATGCTAAATTGCAGACACATGTAGATAAGAAATAAACATGTGTCTACTTGTGTCAATGGCCCAAATTTTGCTCTCTGTGAAACACTATTTGTTTAGTATTTTTTTTTTTTTTTGTGTGACGTGAAGCATTCAGTTTTTCTGCTAAATTTGTGAATCATTCTCCAATCTAAGGCATACTTTTAGCTGAGAAACACAGCAATAATGCAGAACTTTAATCTTTAAGCAAAAAAGAAAAACAAAACGAATGGTAGAGTGCCTTCCCAGTCACTGAAATCATAAAATGTCTTTTGGTTCTGGAATTTTCAACACAAAACGAACATTGTATTTATATAGCACATTTTATACAAAACATGCGGTTCAAACTCATTTTACAAGAAAACATAAACACCTCATACAAGCACATAAAATGTTTATCTTTCCAAATGGAAATACTCTTATTGCCTGCCAATAGGACCCGTGCCAATGGAATCAATACATAAGTTTATTATTAAAGGAATCTTAGTGACTGAAAATTGCTGAACAAGATGAGTGCTAATAATATTTTCCATGGAACCAGTCTACAAAGGCTATTAAATCAATTAAACTTCATAATCGTATGGGTACTATTAAACTATCACCATCACACTCACACGTAAACTATGTTTATTCCATCATCATTTGATTCAGCACAACCTATTTATGAACTTAGTGTGTGCTTCTGTTTCTTTACAAGTGTGGGGCATTTAGCGATTAAATGTCCAAAACTCCCACAAAAATACATGACTTGTCAACCACCCTCCTATTGTGTTCTGCTACATGAAAACCTGATTGCCTCAATTCACATTTATTGAGAACTTTTTGCCTGCCCATAATAATTTTATTAAATTACTCTCAATTCTTGTTATCCACAATGGTTACATTCCTGAAAAACCCTGTAGATATGGAAAATGTGGAAATTGAACCAGTTATCCTATGTGAACAACAAAGTAAGGTCACTGTGGTTGAAGAGGGAGCTGGCATGGAGAGATGAGGTCAGGTGGACACACTAGCCCTCCCCTCTCTTGCCCTTTGAGGCTCAGTAATGATCCTCTCACTGTTTCACAGGATTATGACTGACACTTACTGGGAATTCCTTGTTAGAGAGGAACAATCGCAAGCCCCAATTTCCATCAAGAACGGGGTTCAACGGTTTACCCATGCCTCTCATATGTGTGTACCATGCATGCAGCCCTGGAAATTTAAGGGCATCACTGGTCTCTTATTGTTCAATCTCAATTGTCGCTAATGCAGTATAAGCCTTTTGGAATGTTTTTTCTGCTGCACATGGCCATGCATATAACCCTCTGATTCCCATTCTCATCTCATCCCATGGCCCGCAGCGAGAACCTTATTAGGTGTGATTAGACTGTGGGTGCTGCAAAATGGGTTATACTTTTATAACAGTGAATAAGTGAATCCACAGGAATGGATTCTGCATATAGCGAGTATTTACTGTCATCAACTATCCATCCATCCATTCATTATCCATCCCGCTATATCCTAACTACAGGGTCACGGGGTTCTGCTGGAGCCAATCCTAACCAACACAGGGCACAAGGCAGGAAACAAACCCTGGGCAGGGCGCCAGCCAACCGCTGTTACTGTAATAATTTTTTTAAAAATGCTTTGTCAAGTGAGAAATAGTATGAAGCCATTTCGTAGATGTTTGTTGAGAGAACTGCAATTCAGCCAAAAAATTCAAGATAATGGGGCTGCTGATTTAATCTTGGAGTTTTGCTAGAAACACACCAGATGAAACTATTGTTTAGAATTTTATTTTCCACACCACTAAGTAACCAGAAAATGGAATGGAACATAAAGAATGAAGCATGTTTGTTTTAAGGGGACAGGCTGTAAGTTCAAAATCAAGAAAAATCCAAAAAAACCAGGACACCAGAACAAATAGAACCAAAACAGGAGCACAGTCAAAACCAAAAAAGATTCAATGTCTGAAGTTTTAACACTATTTTGGTTTTCTTCCCCTACCTAATACTAAAAATAAAGATTTGTTTTTTAAAGAAAGATCTAGGGTACCACAAACTCTGTGCCACTATGTTTTATAGTCACATAATGGTGGCAACCGTCCAAAAACAAAATTGCATCAACATAATGTCACCACCATTACAAATATGAGGGGTAGGCTCATGTGTTACATAGGTCAGATACAAGTCCATACAGAAAGACCTTACCTTTCAGACACAAATATACCAACACATTTCCAGTTTTCTTCTGCATGTGTGTTTTGTGTTTGAATGTACTGTATTTGCAAGTTTTCTCCTAACTTTTAGAATTCCAGTAAATCCATACCAGATGAAGAATGTTGTCTTGTATAGCGGATCATTCTGCATACCACAAGATACTAGGGATCAGGATTATATATTCGAGGGGCTGTGCCAGCACTGGCAGCAAAAGTTCTATGATAACACGCTGTCCTGCCAAAGCATCATGGGGCACTAGGAAAAAATGCTTGTCTAAGCTGGCTGCACAGAAAATTTTCAGGAAAATATTTGGCAAACAAGGTCACCAGATTCACTTTGAGAACTCTTTGTGTAATTTCACCAATTAACACTACTCTTTATATATGAATTTTCTTCAGACAAACATAACATTACCAACAACAGACCAGTAGTTTATTTCATTTTCATGCGCACATGCACACACACACACACACACGCACACACACAATCATTTTCAGATGAGAGAAAATGAAAGTACTTGCACAGGATCAAAAGGCCCTCATGTTTCATTGGACCTTCTTCAAGAATGTCTGGATTGCTTTGTTTTCGGTCAGAGTTACTGCAAGACGCTTCCACTATAATACACTTTCAAATATTGATGTGGAAAAAAGCATTAGAGAGATTAAACTGTTTAACTTTAAGTATAGTCTAAACAATAAACACATCATGAGAAGCACATTGTGCCTTATAGCATCCTGTGGGAGTAACGTTCTCCACACATGTCTGTTCAGGTACACTGGGATACTCTAATGTCCCACAGACATCATTTGCATATTGATATAGAACTCTAAATTGACCTGATATGACCCCAAAACCTTTCCTATCTTGGATATTATGCAGTTAGGAAATGTTCTGACTCGCCACAGCTCTGTATTTTAATAAATGATTTCAGGATTGATTGGGTAAATGAAGGGACAGTCACCCCAAAAAATATAAAGATTAAAGAACAGAGATGCTATGATATTTAAATTGCACTTAATAATGCTCCTATGGTTCTGTTTGTCCATTCTCTTTTAAAGGATTTTAGATGTGAATATTGTTATTTTTGAGGCCACATTCAAATCTACCTGTCATAATAAATTGTGACCTTTCTGAGTCATGAAAACAACAAATATCTGCGGTCAGGTGCTCCAGGTGGGCCTAAAAATAAAGGTCAGCACGGATGAGTCCAGGGAGTTCATTGAAGATTTGTGTTTCCCTTGTTTAGCTGGATAAGTAAATCATCACCTTCTTCAGCCCACTTTATTGACAGGGCCAGTGGGATTGTGTGGTGAGGTTTATTAATAAAATAGATAAAAATAACTTTCTTACAAAGTCAGAATCTAAACATTCAGCCATTTGGACCAATGCTAGTATTAGCATTCCTATCATCATACTTATGATGTCTACTGTATCTGGACCCAATTTTCCATGATATACTCTGAGGGGAGTCTGTTTTATTTATGATTGAAACACCCGAGAATCAAAGCATCTGAAACATTTTCATTATCACATAAAAGGGAAAATGGAGCAAATTTCCATTACAAACTGTTATTGCATCTTTGATTTTTTAAATTATGGAGTTGTTTATAGAATCCTGCTTCATGCTACATTGTTCGTGCTACATTGTTCAACGTGTAAAATGGAGTTACTCAGAAATGCAAATATATAAAATTAAAATAAAAAAGAAGTTGACAGTATATGCATAAATGTTGCAAATATTCAGCAAAAGGATATTAGAACAGAGATGGTGAAAAAAAAAATTCCACCTTGAAGGAAATCCCGGAAGCAAAAATGTGTGTGCGCCAGCAATTCACCAAATTAAAAGCAGATCTGAAAGGCATTAATTAGCTGACTAAGTATAACTCCCAGGAAAAATGATCAGTACAAAGATAAGGATGTCAATTTAAATGTTAATGTGAAATGAGTAAGTAAGAATCAGTCAATAATCGTTTCACTTGTAATATTTGCCAAGACAATGCAGTGATTAATATACTGTACTTCCATCCATTTCTTACTTTGCTTCATTCTCTTCAAGGTGACAGAAGCTTTACAACTTTGGGTGCAAGATACGTTTCAGACCTGCAGGGAATGCCAGTCCAACACGGAGCAAACCATTACACAAAGCAACTCTCACAAAGGTTGAATTAAGTTTGAATTGACAACCAAAAGAAACTTTGGAATTTAGGGGAAGTTCTTCTGATAAAACCTACACACACTTAGAGAGTTAAACATGCCAGTGAATGAAGCAGTAGTTGAACACAGGTTCCCCGCAGTTGGGCATGACTCGTTTTAACCAATGTGCCAACTTTTAAGTGTTGATGTGTTGTAAGTGTACTCTGCAGTCAACTGGTACCTCATGTTGAAGTGACTGTTAGCCCCCGATGACCCTTAACTGAAAATGGATGGAACTTCAGCAAAGTGGAAGGATGCACTATTCATAGCTGTATGAATTTGATAAATTATTTTGAAATAAACCTTAAACCTAACTGGAAGCCAGTATAGAAAAATAAGAGTTGGTATCAATATCATATTAGTACTAACTAGTGTCCTTGGATATTTTACATTAATACATGAGGTGGAAGAAGACCAAATTGAATTTCCTGAAAGGTGTCTGCTGAAAAAGGGAAATCAGTTCATGACTAAAGCATGAACTGATCCCTGTGGTGGACCGGCGTTCTTTCCAGGGCTGTTTCCTGACCATGAAAAGATGATGTTATTTAATGTTACAAGGAAGTAAATTAATTTTCCCTCTACACCATAGTCAAGCTTGAAGATACTAGATAGATGGATAATGCATCAATATAATACACACATGGTCTAATCCATTTTTACTTTCTCGTATACATAGTATAGGGAAAGTATTATAATGGTCCAAAGCTTCAATGTTGAGATTTTGATGAATCTCAACGTTTTAAACCTCCCTGACTTTCTCATATACTAAGTATAGGGAAAGTATTGGAATCCTACAAAATTCAATTTCCAGATTTTGATAAATCTCGAGATTTTAGACCATCCTGAGTCAGAAAATACCAATTTTGGAGTTATGTCTGTGTGTCTGTCTGTGTGTTTGTGCGTGTGTATGTAAGCAAGATAACTTGAGTTCGCTTTCACTTAGGTCAACCAAATTTTGCACACACGTATTAGGTACAAAACGTAGATTTCTATCAACATTTGGGCTATTTCCATTAACTGGAAGTGGGTACTTTACCTTTTATTCATGCAGCTGCAGAGTCTGATTTATTCAAATTTACTTTTATAATAATTGTTCAATATATTATTAATTTGATTTGATTTGTTGTTGATGGTTCTTTAATGTACATAATAGAACAATATGATCATTGTCTTGTAGTTTACTCCTCATATATCCATTCCCATATTTGTGTATACGAGAAGGTCTAGGGGAGACCACTCCCAATTTTTGCAGTTCAGGGCAGTAAAGAGTCAGTGCCTATCCTGACAGCTCTGGTAGAAGGTGAGAACCAACTTTTGATGAGGTGTAAGTTAATTGCAGAGCACATTCAGGGCAGCCTAACAAGTATGCCTTTGGTATGAAGAAGGAAAACTGGAGCATGTTTAGAAAAACCTATGCAGGAAGTAACAGGACCAGAATTTGAACAAAGGATTTTGGAGTTAGTGGGTAGGATGACTCACCATAAGGTACCGGAAGCACTTGCAAACTTACCTGCCATCACTAATACTTTTGATGAAACACTGGATCTGTTTCTGCTGCCAACTGAGTTTTTTTTCTCCACTAATCTAATGACTCCAAGTTGTGAGATGAATAAGGTGCTACATAAATAAAGTTGCTATTATTATAATTTTTCCAAGTTGTGTGAACCAAACCCTTGAGGTGACTTTAACACCTAACCTCCAGTTCATATTTTCCTAAGCCTCAGAATCACATTTAAAATAGGAATGGTTATATTTGTGCCCCTGCACCCCTGGTGTTCATTTCCCTTTAAAGCCACAAGTCCATGGTAACATTCATGCTGCCTGACTTCACACAAACTACAATCTGGGCAATCAAAATTTGTGACCTCACTTTGCCTGGAGGTCTTTTATTCTCTTACTAAGAAGAATTCTCTTATTCAAGAAGAACTGGGAATCCTTGGCAACTTTCAAACCCTCTAGAATTCTCTCTGTTCCATCAAACATGCTTTTCTGATAATAAAAAAAATCTGGGCTGTGAGAGAAGTTCTGTTTGGATTTCTCTCTGCATTAATAATTACTATTTGGAGAAAGAATTCATGTCTGAACTTTCATTTTGTTGCACTCCCTCCAAAATGAAGGAAGAGGGCAGTGTGATGCAGTTTTTGATTTTATGTAAATAGTCCAATGATTTTTTTTTTTATTAGCACTTATAAAATGCTATTTTAAAAACAAATTTTCTTTTGCTGTGATTTCAGTGTATAGAGAGCACACAACATGTGATGCTAATCCTTTTTTTCTCATACATTGTATTCTACATATCTAAATAATTTTAATTATATTATAAAATACTGCGGTGAGCTGGTGCCCTGCCCGGGGTTTGTTTCCTGCTTTGCGCCCTGTACTGGCTGGGATTGGCTCCAGCAGACCCCCGTAACCCTGTGTTAGGATATAGCGGGTTGGATAATGGATGGATGGATGGATATATTATAAAATACATGACTCATTTATAATGTACTTCAGTCTTTTCTGTAACATTTCCTGTCTCAGAATTCTAACTTGTTTTTTATTCTTATTTATTTATATTTGCTTTTTTTTTGTGCAGATGGTTCAGGATCTCTGTACAGACGATCATTGGTAACTGGATTTATTCAGGAATCTGTCATCATCAAGTGAAACTATAGTTTGTAGTTGTCATACAAATGAGACACAGACATCAAAAAAAGTTTGGGGCAGCCACCCGTATATTGTGCTCTGGCTGCAAATGGGTAAATTGTTGAGTTGTTCACTGAACAGAGTCCAAAACAGAATTGATTTTAGGATGGTAAAATGGCGGCTTTAAAGGCCGAAAGTGACGTCATTGGGAACGGAATCGGAAGTGATGTAATTTGTACCGGAAGTGACATCATGAATGGCGCCAGAACCGGAGGTGATGTCTTCTGGACTGGAAGTGCCATCATCATTTGCCATCAACATTTGCTGTTCCAGAAAGAAAGTGATATCTTCATAGGCGCCGGAAGCAAGTGGGATTTCCTGTGGATGATCTGCAGAGGATTGAGAGAGAAAGTCAGTGCAGCTCACCACCCCCTGGTCTGGCATGGTACTACTATTATTCAGGCCCTTTAGCTGCCTCTCAGTTGCACATGTGTGACACAGTATATGTGGAACATGAAGTACTGATGTAATTTCAATGATTTGTATACCTGTGCTATTCTGGTAAAGACAGATAAAACAAAAAGCCACAACAGCATTTCCATCACAGATGACCACACTCAAAGAGTTTTCACAGTTACAATGACTGGGCTCAGAGAAGATGACACAGGGCAGTACTACTGTGCCATTAAGACTGCTGAAGATAGTGCTGAATATTTTGGGGTGCATCTCCAAGTCAATCAAGGTGAGGAAACCATTTTAAATTTTAATAAGAAACTTAATCTGATTACATTTCACAGTTCTATTTGTTTCCTAAACCCTAAAAAAGTTTGCTTAGGACAGTAAAATTGTGCCTCAGACACAAGTAAACATTACCTTGAATTACTGTGCACTGTACATCAAACCATTTTAGTTTGCTAAATATTGAGTTATGTGAGTTGCCAGAAGAGTGAACAGGATGTCCCTCTTTATCTTTTTTATTCTTTTTTGTATTTTACTTGTTTGAATTGGTAGATATAAACTCCAAGAAAATAGCCTCAAAGCACTCTATGAACTCTGCAGTAATAATCGAATTTGTGATGTCAAAGGATAAAAGTCTTAGTCATTAAAAGGTATACAGTAAAGGTCTGATGATGGTGAGATAGAAAAAATTAAACAAGCTTTGTTTATGGCTGACTGAAAAGTGAATTCACATTGTAGTAAACAGTGTGAAGATGTTGTAGGTAATATCTAGGTTTGAATGTAATTTCAATTTTCTTTTACTTGCTTTGATCCCTCCAGGTCTTTGCTAGTTCATTGAGTTTATCATACACTTTGATTGCATGGATGCACAGTTTAAAGGACTCAGGTTTAGGTCCAGCCTGGTCACTGTCTATGTGGTTTATACGTTCTCACTGTTTTTGGGGCTATTTTGATTTTATCCCCCATTCCAAACATTACTGTATTAGGTTAATTCTCATCTCTAAGCTGATCCAATGTGAGTTACTGGTGATAAACCCATGGACTGACTTTCAGGTGGTCCTGGACTTGCACCAGATATATAGGAAGGATAGGCTTGTAATGAAAACTACAGGTTCAGAAAAAGCATGGAAAAAATTCTAAAGCTATTCTAAAGCTATTCATTAAAATATTTCAGCTTTGATATTGCTCCCAAAGAGGTAGCTTGACTTCTTCATGCAACTTTTCATTTTTAAATTATATAAATGATTTGGATAGGAATATAAGTAACAAGCTGGTTACGTTTGTAGATGATACAAAGCTAGATGCATTGGCAGATATTCTAGAATCTACTGAATCATTACAGATGGACTTGGACAGCAAACAGGCTTTGGCTGATTCATGGTTGATGAAATTTAATGTATTTAAAGGTGAAGTATTACATGTAGGAAGTTCAAATGTTAGGTTTAAGTGGATAAGACTGGCAAGCTTTTTTGGGCTGAATGGTCTGTTCTCATCTAGATTGTTCTAACATTCTAACTTTCTCTTTAAAATCAGTGAAGTGTTTCATTTGATATAACTCTTATGTAATTTGCCAACAAAAAGCATTAACAAAAAAAATGTTATATAATTTGGTCTTAAACTCAAAACCTTACATCCCTGCAACAAAAAAACCCACAAAGTTACACCTTGCAATCATATCAAACACTTAGATTGGAGCTAACCATTATGATGTTACATATTTTAAGAGACATGTTGTGACACTAGGGGTCGCTGTTGCCCCTTGTAACCCACAGTCAACACGTCCAGACACCAGGTAAAAGTCCCAGAAATAATTTTAATTTCTCCAATAATGTGCACAAAGCACCTCCACCTCCACAATACTCAATAACAATACAATAATAAACAATAATCAATACAATAAATCCTCCTCTCCACCCAGCAGCTCTGTCGCACTTCCTTCCAACTCCGGCTCAGCATGCTGGGTTTCCCACAATCCTTTATATAGTCCTTGACCCGGAAGCACTCCTGTCCTTCAGTCCACGTGATCCAATAGCACTTCCGGGTCAGATGACGATTTATATTTTCGTTCAGCCTTCTGTCCTTCCATCCCCATGATTTGGGAGTACTTCCGGGTTATAATAGAAATAATCTACGTGTCTCCCTGCAGCGTCCCCTGGTGGCCCCCATGGTATCCAGCAGGGCTGTAAAGCCGAACTCCATTGTCCATGATGCCCTGCGGGAATTTGGGGCACCTCCATTTTGCAGGGAGGACTCCATCTAGCGGTGTGGATGTATGGACCGGGATAAGCTGCCGGCCATCTCTCACAACGTGAAAGAGCAAAGTAAATCTGAGTGACTATTGATAATTTTATCATGTATACAATGGCCTATGCTACTCCAAAGAAATCCTCCAAGAATGAAAAAACATAACAACCCCATTTTATTCATACTTCGTTTTGGACAGCCAACTGGAACTGAGCATAATTTAGACAGATGGCTAAATTTTTGAAGATGGTAAAAAGTTACAGCAAAGTACAACACTCTTACATTGTTCCCTATTATCATCAGTCAAGCAGAGTACATAAGTAGAAGTTTATTATAGGTATAGAACATTAAACCATTATTTCATTTCCATTCAGCTTTTCATGGTTGGGGCCATAATGACAAAATTCTCACTAGCCAACCTTATGCCTGTCAATTTCCTCCAGCTCCCTCTATGGAATTGTTGAATCAATAATGTCCCAGTCTTGTCACAGTAGGTAATCCTTTCAGTGTGTCCTAAGTCAACAGCTTGGTCTTTTTCTAAAGGCCTGGTGCAGCTCCTATGGGATGCAAACAGCAGTAAACCTAGATGCCTGTTGTGTTTTTACACTTAAACCAACAGTAAACTAGTATATTAATAAAGACAGACCCAAATGCAGCACTTATCAAACTTTAATCATTTTATGTGTGTAACAAGTTCCAGCAGTAATGTGCATATAAATACCAAGGTGCAGGCACATCACACATTCAATGCAATTATTTGTAACATTAAACAGACCTTATATTTAGTCTTAAATTCTTACATATACATAACAATGCCCAAATGATCTCAACTGGCACTTTTTGTTCCATAGAATTGGAAGATCTTCTCCAAGGTTCTCCCATACTGCCAAATTGCTCACCCTGTCGTAGAGAGTAAGCTGAGAAACTGTTTGCAGGAACCTCATTTCATCTGCTTGTATCCATGTTGTCACCCTTTCCATTGTAAGCATATATGAGAGTAGGAATGCAGGCTGACAGGTAAACTGAACCTTACACCAATGACCTGATAGCTAATATGAATTTAACATCTGTAAAATTGCTGCTCCTGCTGTAATTGGTTAGCCAATTTTATAATCCTCTTTACTCTCACTTGTTAACAAGACCCGAAATTAACTGAACTCCTTCTATTTGAGTGATTGCTCATTACTTACCATCAGTGAAAAAATCTCAGACTTGGGGGCACTGGTTCTTATCCTAACTTTATCTTACTCAGTCGCAAACTGTTTCAGTATGCACCACAGATCACATGCTGATGGGGTCAAGGGTACAACATCACTAACAAACAGCAGAGCTGCATCTCTTACAGCATTAAAACAGATATAGAAAGCAAAGGGCAAAGACCACCTCAATAAAGTTATGTAATAAGTTACAATCCAGTCTGATACATGTATCAATTTTAATATTTATTGGTTAATTTACATTTTCTTATGAATTTATGTAGTGGCAGGGAAGAAACAAAATACCATAAAACCTTTCAATTAGAATGACCAGGAGCCTCATGTACAAACGGTGCATATGAACAAAAATGTTGCGTCCATCTGTTTCCATGCTCACTTTGAGATGTTTAAAAACTAAACTTGCTGTAAAGCCATGCATATTATCATGGCAGCCTCCTGCCCTGCATATGCATGTTTCTGCTCAGTTTTGCAAACTGGCAGAACCCAGCCTCAAAGCAGTGCTATTGTTTCTGTTTTCGGCTTTTCTTTTTAACATTCACATCTATGATGCTGGTTTTATCAATACACCGAAATTAACTGCATATCATTTACAACTTTAATTCACTTGATTGTAATCATTTTGTACTAATATAATGGTGCACGGAATGGATAAACTATCCCAACTACCATAGCTGCTTTAGCGTTGTTAGAAAACATCACAAATGGAAGAATTAGAAGAGAGCACGTATTTATAGTTAATAATGACTGTTTTCTAAGCCAATTTCAATTTCCAAAAGCTCTCCTCTTGGAGCTGTGTGCTGAACTGGGGCCAGCTTTACAAAGACAAACTTTGCAACTTCAGTCCATTCTCGCGTTTTTAGCCACAGGAGCTTTTCAACACGAACTTGCTGACTGAGCAGTCATCCCTGAGTTGTGCCATGCCAGCTGTATAGGATGGTATTATCCGCTTGTCATCCAGATGGATACGATTTCCTTACTCTGTGGTTGAACCTGCAATCATCAAAGATCATTTTGTAGCAATGTCAGGTTTTCCAAAAGTAATTGGAGCGGTCATCTGCACCCACATTGCAATTGCAACAGTGCTGGACAAGTTACATCAGCCAGAGATGAATCACCAAAAGAATGAACTGACATTACATCATATATAGCTGGATAACCTATAAAATTGGCAGCTCTGCAGAGTTTTCCAACTAGTGCGTCAAAAGACAAGCAGTCCTTTTAAGGATAAAGAGCAGAGAATCAATCTGTTGTGGCGCTCTGTGCCAATGCTACATTATAAAGGCACCTTCAGAGAATGAATTTGCTTATGTAAACACAAGGCGTTATCACTCTATTAATATGCTGCTGTATAGTGCACAGAACATGTGTTGCATTGTGCAAGCATGTAGCATGCTTCATAATGTGGCACACAATCATGGTTTGCCCGTACCTGAAGAGATGCGGTATGATGAACCTGATCCACCAAATGATCAGCCAAATCAGACAGCATTACAACTTCATTTGAATGTATGTAGCAGAATGCAAAAACAGGTAATCAGATGCATCATTTATTTTTTAACAAGTTCATTTAATTTGTGGTCAATATCACATAGTACATCCCTTAAAAGTCCTTAGTTAATTGGCTACATCTCTTACAGCATCCACTATTACATTTTGTGACTCCAAAACAACGTCCATCAGCACTAAGCCAGATGGCCTCCCAGCGATTTCCTAGGCAGAAGTGCGTGCGTAGCCAGTGCCCGAAGATGTGCTTGGCACAACAGCACCATGACCAATTTTTTATTTTTAATAAATTTGCAAAAATCTCAAGTAAACTTTTTTCATGTTGTCATTATGGGGTGTTGTGTGTAGAATTCTGAGGAAAAAAATGAATATGATCCATTTTGGAATAAGGCTGTAACATAACAAAATGTGGAAAAAGTGATGCACTGTGAATACTTTCCAGATGCACTGTATATATATGTACATATGGGTAGTACGGTGGCACAGTGGTAGCACTGCTGCCTCACAGTTAGGAGACCCGGGTCCTCACTGTGTGGACTTTGCATGTTCTCCCCGTGTCTGCATGGGTTTCTCCCACAGTCTGCTCTGGTTTCCTTCCACAATCCAAAGACATGCAGGTTAGGTGCATTGGCGATCCTAAATTGTCCCTAGTGTGTGCTTGGTGTGTGGGTGGGTGTGTATGTGAATGCCTTGCGGTGGGCTGGCATCCTGCCCGGGGTTTGTTCCTGTCTTGCGCCCTGTGTTAGCTGGGATTGGCTCCAGCAGATCCTCGTGACCCTGTAGTTAGGATATAGCAGGTTGGAAAATGAATGGAAGGATATATATATATATTGTAAAAGACACTATATAGGCACCTGACCCGACACAGACTCACACCCAGAGGCACAATATAAAACAAAAAAACTTTTTATTTTCTTCACCTGTGGAGAATGTCTTCCCTGTGACTTCCACAGGCACAACACAGTCCCCAGTACACAAATTAAGCACTCAAAACACACTCTTCTCTCACCACCACTTCTTCTCCAAGCTTCGTCCTCCTCTTCCCGACTCAGGTCATTGAGTGGTGGCTGCTGGCCCCTTTTATAGTCCACCTGGAAGTGCTCCAGTTGGTTGACTGCCGAGTTCCGGCTGCCCGGTGTGGCGAATATACAGCCCATACAGGCTCAGGAGTCCCACCTGCAGCACCCCCTGGCGGCCACTGCAGGACCCAACAGGGCTTTACCCAATTCCAATTCCCCTGGAGCCCTGAGGGAAACTGAGGCACCGCTCCAACCAACAGTACATGGCTGCTCCCCTTGAACATATAGCGAAGGGGTGAATAGAATATATGGAAAGTAAATCCTATTTCTTAGAATTACTATTTCAAGTCCATTGTTGCAGGAAACCAGGGCGTTGGGGGTAACCAACTTTTGATAAGACGCACTTTTACAAAATAATAATAATAATTATTATTTTATTTTTTTTTTATTATTTACATTTATATAGTGCTTTTTCCACAACTCAAAACACTTTAGTGAGTGGTGAGCCTCTTTAACTACCACTAATATATAGTATTCACCTATGTGATGGCTGCCATTTTTGCAACAGTATGCTCACCACAAATTAGCTATTAGGTGGTGAAATAATGAGTGAGAGATAGTTAGACAATTAGAGACAGCAGACGATTAGGAGGCTAGAATGACTAAGCCATGGAAGGCAATTTAGCCTGGACATCAGTATACACCATACTCTTTACGAAGGATGTCCATGGATCTTTTATGACCAATGTGTGTCAGGACCTCAATTTTATGTCTCATCCAAAGGACTGTGCAATATTCAAAGCTTAGTGACCCCGTTGCTCACTGGGGGATTGGGATCCACATTCAGACCACAGAAACTAATACAAGTGCCCTCTGCTGGCCTTACCAACACCACTTCCAGCATCAATCTAAGCTTTTCCAAGATAGTTTCACATCCAAGTACTGGCTGGGCCTGAACATGCTTAGCCTCAGGTGGATGACCTCTTCTGAAGTTCAGTTGTCTGGTTTGCCAAGTAAACTAACCAGTTGTCTGTCAGGGTAAGAGAGGAAAGAATAATACCAGGAGAAAATTTATATTAAATTTGGAAAACTAGAAAAATGCACATACACTAACAGGTCCACTGGGTGTACCAATGTCCTTAAAGAGATTAATCAGCAGAACTATTGTTTTGTGTTGTCCCATTTTATAATATTTATGGTCTAGACCATAGCAAAATGTCTTAACCCTTAAACCCGCCGCAACCATCTATAGTCATTTCCCAATGCAATTCACCAGCTCACCGGAGCTGATCAGTCAGTGCTGTACATTCGTTGAGCAGCCAGCTCAGGACCACTGCCGCCCCCTGCAGCACTGCAGCCACTGTCTCTGGGATTCACTAGACTAGCTTGCAAGGATCAGTGTTTACCTCTGTGTGTTTGCGTGCAGCCATTTCATCCGCAGTTGGCTCGGTGACTTTTTGAATTTCATCAATGGTGTCAGCTGCACCTTGTACATACTGTTCAAGTCAAGTTCAGGTCAAGTCAAGTTGGTGAGCATGCACTGGTACAGTGGTTTGCAACCCCCCAGACAGACAGTCAGACACATTTAGTCCTGGGTATGACGTTAAACTGCATCTGGCCCTGCAAACGGTCCTCCAACATATAGGGAAATCATGGGGGTTGGTGGCAGGATTAGCACTCACAGTAAAAAAAATCACAAAGCTTCAAGAAGACAGAAAGGATTCCTTTTTGCTCTCCGCGGGAGTAGCTCTGCTGCAGCTGCCCATAGGAAGGCTGCTCGCATCATGAAGGGGATGTGGGCAAGCCTTCGGGAGCCCCATCCCCGGAAGTGTCAAAACCATTGGAGAGCCAGTGGGGTCAGGTCTGTTGAGGATCGGAACTAGTGTGGTGCTAAGGCATCACCCGCTGCACAGCAGCACTCGGTCCTAATTTGAGGCGGCCCATATGGGTGGGCGCATGGAATGTCTTGTCTCTCCGGCAAGATGATCATCTTCCTCTGCTGTCGGAGGAGCTGCGTAAACTCCGCATTTCAGTGGCACCACTCTCTGAGGTGCGCAGATCGGGGACTGGCCAGATCTCTGTAGGTGGATACACCTTTTATTGGTCTGGCCAGTGTGATGGCTGTCATACTCGGGGAGTAGCTGTTGCAGTAGTGGATTGGCTTCTTCCGAAGTTGTCCGATATCACTCCTTTCAACGAGCGTATTATGAGACTCACCGATTACGGCACTCCCTGGGTGCCTTGTCTGTTGTCTCAGTGTATGCTCCGACCACAGTGAGTAATGTCTCGGGGAAGGAGACATTTTATTTGCATCTTCGCACGGTGGTTGATGGGTGTCCATAAGGTGACACTCCTCTGGTCATGGGTGACTTAAATGCAGCCACTGGCACTGACAGGGCTGGCTATGAAGATTGTCTCGGTCCCCACGGGTCTGGTGACCGTGGCGAAAGTGGCCTAATGTTCCTTGACTTTGCAAATGGTCAGGGGCTGCGAATTGCTGGATCCTGGCTCCAGTGCCCAGAACCGAATCCTTGGACTTGGTACTCCAATACTTGTGGTGCGGTGAAGGAGATTGACCACATCCTCCTGGGCAGATGCTGGAGGCTCTTGCAAAACTGCAGGGATTATAGAATTGCTCAGTTTGTGAATTCTGACCACAGATTTGTTGTTGTTACTCTTAGGATCCAGCTTAGGTCCTGTAGGTTACCACCTACTAGGAAAATGAGCCTGGAGTTGGCCAGACTCCAAGACCAGGCTATTTCTAATGAGATTGCATGCAGTTTGTGTGAGGAACTTGCAGATTTGGGTATGACTGCCAATCCTAATGTGATGTGGGAGACCTTCTGTGACAAGACCCTGAAGGTTGCTGAGGGTTGTGTTGGTGTTACCGGTGTTCCAAGAAGGAGGTGTTTCATCTCGCAGGGCACCCTGGATATCATCGAGAGGAGTTGCAGCACACAGCTCAATGGCAACTCTGGTCTGTACCGGGAACTGAGAAGGTCGGCTGTGAGTGCTCTGAGGGCAGATAAACAGGCATTTGTTAGAGGAATCTGTACGCAAGTAACACACCATCTGTGGTCTTCCAACCCACGTCCTACTTACAGAGGAATCGAAGTATTGCACACATCTAAATCTGTTCTTCGGAGAGTCGCAGTCAGGGCAGCTGATGGAACAGTCCTTACGGATGACACTGCAGTTGTGACCCACTGGGCTGACTACTTTGAGCAGTTGTTCAAAGTTGATCCTCTGGCTAGGATGTTGGATATCTCTGGGTTCATGGTACTTGAGGCTGATCCTCCAATTAGCTGTGAACCTCCCAATCTCACTGAGATTGCACAGGTGGTGAACCAACTGAGGGGGTGAAAGGCTGCAGGGATCTGTGGTATCCTGGGTGAACTTCTTCAGGCTGGTGGTAGGGCTGTCCTCATCGCATTGCAAGCAATCTTTCCTTCCATTTGGGAGACTGGCATCATCCCAACTGACTGGAAAACGGGACTTGTCGTCCCTATCTGGAAAGGGAAGGGTGATCGCCTGGATTGCAGAAACTACAGAGGGATAACACTGCTCTCTGTGCCGGGTAAGGTCCTTGCTAGGGTCGTCCTCAATAGGATCTGTAATCACTTGTTCACCTACCAGCGAATGGAACAGTCTGGCTTTACGCCTAAGAAGTCTACCATTGACCGCATCCTGGCACTGAGGGTTCTCATGGAGTGCAAACGTGAATATCGACTCAGTTGATCGAGCTGCCCTGTGGGATAACCTGAGGGTTCGCGGGATTCCCTCGAGGTTGCTGGATATCATGGCTGACCTGTACACTGGTACTGTGAGTGCTGTGCAGAGTGGAGACCGGACCTCTGCGTTTTTCCCAATTGATTATGCGGTTTGTCAGGGGTGTGTTCTTGTTCCTACTCTGTTCAGTGCTTGTATGGACTGGGTGTTGGGCAAGGTTGTGGGGTCCAGTGGCTGTGGGGCATCTGTTGGTGAAGGAAGGTTCATGGATCTTGACTTTGCTGATGATACTGTGATCTTCGCAGAGTCAATGGAGGCTCTGATTAAGGCGTTTGAGAGACTGAGTGAGGAGTCTGAGTGTCTGGGTTTGCGAGTTTCCTAGATAAAAACCAAGATCCAGGCCTTTAATGACCTCTTGGACACAGCCATCAGCAGTGTGTCTGTTTGCGGAGAGAGTGTCGACCTTGTCGAGAGGTTTACTTACCTTGGCAGTGACATTCATGTCTCTGGTGACTCTTTCTATGAAGTCAGTAGACGGATTGGTGGAGCATGGGGGGTCATGAGGTCGCTAGAAGGGGGTGTGTGGCGCTCCCGATATCTATGTAAATGGACGATTGTCCAAGTCTTTAGAGTCCTGGTGCCTCCTGTTTTGCTATATGGTTGCAAGACATGGGAGCTATCCAGTGACCTGAGACGAAGATTGGACTCCTCTGGTACTGTGTCTCTCCGGAAAATCCTTGGGTATCGTTCGTTTGACTTTGTGTCGAATGAGTTGTTGCTCATGCAGTCCCAAATGACGCACATTACATGCATTGTGAGGGAGTGTCAGTTATGGCACTACAGTCATGTGGCGCGTTTCCCCAAGGGTGATTGTGGTGTTATGGGTCCACAGCTCGTGGAGAAAAGGCCATTGATTTTAAATAAATAATCATCGCACCCGAGGCGGCTTCGTGAGGGGGGCGTTGTTTAGCGAGCAGCGGCGCGTCGATGTGGGCGTTTCTCACCGTGTGCACAGGTGAGGAACTGCCCACATTCGTGATTGCTCCCGTGGCTAATGCTGCAGCTGTGATGGCCCCTCACGTTTTTAAAAGAAGCGCAAGTCGGTTGGGGAGAAAGAGAGAATCGATTGAGAGAGAAAGAAACGATCGGGGAAAGGAAAGGAGAGGACGGAGGTTACCGGGAGCAGGAGAGGAAGCAGGTCGGTGAGAGGGAGAATCGATTAGAGGGTAAGAAACGTTCGAGAAGAAGAAAAAAGAAACGTTCGGGAAGGGAAAGTAACGACCGGAGAGAGAAAGGAAAGGAGAGGACGGAGGTTACAGGGAGCGTGGAAGCAAGCGGTGCAGGAGAGAGACGGACGCGCGAGCGTGGTGGTGAGAGCGATCGGCTTCGTGGGCAGCTGCGAGGAAGCTGGGTGTTAGGCCGACACCCAGGTGTTTGTGTAGATGTCGCTCCCGCTGAGCGAGCAGGTAGCGGGAGTGACCAAGGTGGCGACGAGCGCAGAAGGCCGCAGAAAGGCAGCGGAAGTTGGGAGGCTTGGAGTGGCAGTCCTTGGTGTGAGCGTCCTGGAGACCAAGGAGTCCAAGTCTCGAGGCTGGGATGAGAGCCAAACCGAAGCCAGGGATCGGGAGGTCTCCAGTCTTGCGTGTGTTTGAGGAGGGCAGCTGTAGAGAGCGTCTTGCCTGCTGCTTGGCCCATACGGGATAAGCAGGTGAGACGCATACAGAAAAGCACCGGATTTGTTTGTTGTTTTAAAGACTGCTTCCAGGAGAAGATTTTAACCTTCGTTTTTAAAGGATTGTTGTGTTTATTTATTGGTTTTACCCCACGTTCTTTTTATGGATTATTTATTTAATGAATTTGAAGAACTGCACTATTTATGGAACACTGTTTTTGTTGTCTGTTTTAATAAAAGCACTTTTGTACTTTCAACCATCCCCTTGCTCAGATGCTCAATTTGCCTCCATTGACTGGCTCACTCGGTTTCATTATCGACGGTGTTGGGTTCAAGGGTTCCCAAACAGCCATGGGAGCGTGGAGCCAGAACCCACATCGTCACAGTGATCCAGCTCGTAAGGTCCTCATTGTTGGGGATCCAAGTGGCTGGACCAGGCCAAGGGGTTGCCCACGTAACACCTGTCTGCGGCAGATAGAGGGTCATTTCAGGAGGGTGGGACTGGACCGTGTGTCTGCCCATGATATTGTTCCAGTGTTTTTTATTAGTTTTTACAGTTCATTGGCAGTGTGTAAAATGATCTGTGTTGCAGTAATTGTGATGCTCTTTGCATGAAAAAAAATGAGTTCCATTAAAATTTCTTTTTTTTTTTTGTGATTTGTGACATTTACTTAAAAAGTGCAACAAAAAAGTATTTGGTGTCCAGGGATGCATTAACCCCCATGTATGTGGCAGTTTAAGGGTTAAATCCTATACAGCTATCGCACTATCAAGTACTATAGTTCAGCACTTACTCCCCTCGTCCCTTTTATGTTAGTCACATCAGGCAATTAGATAGAGTAAAAGAACAGACAAAAGTTAAATTTACACATTTAATTATATATTTTTGAGATTATGCCCAAATTATAAGGAAGCAGAGTGCAAT
The DNA here is from genome assembly GCF_016835505.1 of Polypterus senegalus. Lineage (NCBI taxonomy): Eukaryota > Metazoa > Chordata > Cladistia > Polypteriformes > Polypteridae > Polypterus > Polypterus senegalus. Next base: position 220,265,661 of record NC_053156.1, read on the forward strand.
GAGTGTTGTTCACAAACCAAACCACACAACCTGATAATATTAAATGTGTAGTTTCAGAAAGCACATACTGTAAACTTGTAGCTACACTCAATTCCTTCTTTCAGCTCTCTTAAGGATAGACAAAAATATATGAGAGAGCATGCCTTTGCAAAATTTCTTCTTAATTATGTCTCTAAAGCTCCTGACACACACCTCCTGGACTCTTTTTGAGTTCATTCACCATAAAACAGCTCAGACACATCCCCCTCGGTCTAGCATTTCCTGTAATTTTAAAGGACTCAATTCAGTCATAAAACTGGCCCTGAAGGTTCTCTTCCTATCCAAAAAAAAAAAAAAACTCTAGGGAAGAAAAGAATACTTATTTATTTAACTTTCTGGCTGTTTAAACATTATACATATATAAACGTAATTTTACAAAAAAGACATACAAATTATTTATCAAAGTATATGACAGAGATTACTTGCTTTTTATACCCCAGCTCAGCTAACCACCACAATACCTTCCTTTAGGAAGAAATCTTCCCTTAATCACAAATTTTAATGACTATTGTCATAGTAATATCAGCATACACCCATGATTGTTAATTGGCAGCCCATGGGCCAAATTCAACCTGTGTGCATTTTTATGGCCTTAAGCCATTTTCCTCTGAAATATTTTTTCATTTATATTAAAATTATGTATCATCTCTAAATATCAGGTATTTGTAAAATTAGGCATCTGCAGCAGGCCCAGTTCCAGGGGGTCATTTAGCTGGACTGAGCCCCCAAATGTCAGGTCAACCTATAATCATTGTATGCAGCTGAACGGCCGATGATTAAGCAATTGCTTCAGGCAACACTGTTTTATTGTTTTAAAGATCATGTATGTTCTACATTTTGTTTCTAATATATTATTTATTGTTTGCCAAATGTTCAGAAAACGCACTATTTCACAAAGCCTGTAAAGCAATAAATGTAAATTGAGTGTATCAACTTGTGTCCAATTAGAATTTATAGGGATTATAGGCATATTTACAGGGATTGGGACGATTGGGCAGCAAAAATGTTCTTTCTCCTCAGTCAGAATTTTGAAGAGTACTGTGGTCATTGTAAAGTGCGATACTTTTGGACGTATGGATTTGTATCAATTATTGGCTGTAGAATTTCTAATATGTCCAATTGTTTAACTTTTTTGATTCTATGTTGCATCGCTTATCCATGCTCATAAATATAAACCTGACCAAATTGTGGTTTCTTTGAAATTAAACTTGTAGTAGCTTTAATTGTTGCGGGACCACAATTGTGTAAATATACGTTTTGAGCATTGAATGATACAAACGCAAACAGATTATTATAGTTTCAGATATTTTGCCTGTAGTGTTTGTGGATTTCACTTTTACCAAATAACAAATCCTTTATTTCTCATGAATACACCTCTTCATTGGGAAGAAACACTACTTTTCCCTGATGGCAACACAAATTAGACGATCTACAAGTTTCCGACTTCAAATTTAAAGCCGAATAATATCTGCTTACTTCTGTCACATCATCTATGTCCATATATTCAATCTCTTTTCGATGTTCCATTATTTCACCGCCTAATAATTTCCGTTTGTTAGCTCTAATGCGATCTTTACTATCAGTTTTTCGAATTTTAGTACTTTCTCTAACCTGCTCTGCATGTTTATCGCGCCAACGTTTTTGAACCTCTTTACGACGTTCTACTTTGTCTTCTACTCTTCGTCTTTTATTTCCGCCCCCACTTGAACCTGTTATGTTTTCAATTCCACTTTGTCTGGGCTGATTATCACTTTCCTTATTTTCCGAATTTGCACTAAGATTATTGTTGTTCTTTTTAAATTTTTTTTTCTCTACAAACACTTTTGGACCTCTTTTCGATGCACTGCCCTTTCTTCCTTACTTAGTCGTTGACATTTCATCTAGAACGTATAAAATTATTGTCCAGTAAAGCACTACATTGAAGGAAAAGAATAGATTGTATGTCTTGTATTAAAATGAGGAAAAAAATAAACATTTATAAGAGCTGAGAGCACAGGAACTGTGTCTGACAATAGCATTCACATGAATGAATGGTGAGTGGGCCGTAGGCGTGGTTAAATTTCTTGGCACAAAGTCTTGTCTCGCGGGACTTGAAATTATCACTCTGAAAAAGTTTAATCCATTCCCAGGATTTTTTTATATAATAGAGAGACACACTCTATTTCCTGACTTCAACAGGTAAATGGAGCTAGTGCATAAATAAAAGAAATGATTAATTCCGGGTTTGTCACTTCAGTAATACAGTACTTGAATTTTAGCACAGAACTGTTTGTATCATATCTAGTATTTAAAAATCCAGAATGGTTTAACTTAATAAAGTTAATATAAAACTACCTTTTCAAAGTAAAAAGTGTTTTAGTGATTGCTATATATATTCCATTATATGATTAATTGAGAAAAAAAATGCATTATTTGTGTTTGCTTTGGAAGCACATTGATATGCGCTCCAAACCTCACACTCAAGTTCCAGGTTTAAATAAAGATTATTTTTTTCATTTAAACAAAGTACTTTTTTCACTTTGGCTGCTTCTTCACTACAATTCTCTTTTCTCTTCCTCCTTCACTCCTCTCCAGATGACCTTTGTCCTTCCCCAGTCCCCAACTACACTGCACTCATTAAGTATTTTTGGGTCAGGTGGAACTTGACAGGGGTCAACTCCCAACAGCACATTCTAGCAGAACCTCACCAGAACCTTTCTCCAGACCTGGATCTCCATGTAGCACAAGGAGGAAGGTACACTAGAATGATACTGATACCTCATGGTCTGGGGGAGCACATGGACCTGAAAGGCGGTCAACCTCCATCCAAACATTACGTCAACAGCTGGGCTGGGAATGGGAAAAGGGTAAGGGAGCACCATTTATCACGGCTGGGATGTCAGTATTTCCATGATGTCCATCACAATGCATACTAGTCATTGATTTATTTTACACAGGCATAATCCATATTGTTGTGTTCAGTTATGCTGTATATCTTTGACAAATGTAACCATTAATCAGATGCAGCAGCAAAAAAGCAAGCTTTTAGTAAATAAATCAAGCAACCGGCAGCAGCATTCTCAATTATACTTTTTGTTTATCTTCAAGTTTTGTAAGTTTGCAGTTTTCTGTGCTGTTTTCCACCAATTTTTTAACCTTGCCTTGGTCAGTCCCAATGCCAAGTTTACCATCATACATCCAACCTTCTCCTTTACTAGTGTTTTGCTTGACTGTAATTGCTGATTAAACGACATTGTATTATTCCAAATTTAACAAGATGATACAACATGTAGGTAGAAACCGTTGAGGGCACAATTTTTGTAAAAAGCTGCTTTTTTCAAAGCTGACCCATGAATCTTTTCTTAGGGAATTTCACTATGGTACCTACACATACATGAAGTATGAAAAGTTCCAAACAGTAACTATTTGATTATTCTGTTTATTATTTATTTATTTATTATGTAGAAATATTCAGATAAACAGTTGCAAACAAACTTAAAATGACTCAAAACCATTCCTAGGTTACAGTATATTATTAACTCATATATTTGTATGCTTTGATTTTATTTTAGTCAATGAAAAGAGATGGAAATAATCTGTTACATAAATAAAGCAGGACATTGTTTCATGGAGAATTCTGATTAATTTAATTTTAATATTGTTTTATTGTTTCTTGTGCCATGTCACTTAAGTCTGCTGCAGGTGATGTAGTCTAAATCGGGACATGAAATCATGCAGTACTCATTGAGAAGGTCTTCTAGAATCACCCACTTGCTATGACAGATGCCTTATAGTCTCCTCAGAACTGTTATAAAAGAGTCATTAATTAACATTGTGATTGTTTGTCAGAGATTATTTCTTTCCACCTCTTAGCTAAACAGGGGAAGGGGCATACAGACATTGTTTTTTGTCTTTATTTGTTGATACTTTCTAATCCATTTAGCTGAAGGGATATGTAGCTAGTTTTAACAGCACCTATATTGATATGGTAAAGCTTGGCAATCCCTTAATTTTGATTTTAGACTGTTCTAGCGTCATGGAGTATTTGGTGTGGGGATGCAAGTACATATGTGAGTCCAAATTCCTAAATGTGTCTGAATTCAGTAAGAAAACAATGTGTCCAGGGTGAATTTTACAAAGGTAGGCACACATCTTTCTGGTAACCAGGACCAGTGGCGTAGCGAGGGGGGTGCCGAGGGGGCCATGGCCCGGGCGATATCAAAAGGGCGGCGGCAATCACCATGATATTTAAATTTAAAAAAATATAGGTATATTTGAAACTGCAAATCGCGCCCGCGCTGATTCAAGCCAAGCAGACAGCTGGTGCGGAAAGGGTGGCAGGTGAAGCAGGTGGTGCAATAGAAATTTTCTCAGACGTTTTTACAGCGCATTGTAGAGTCAATCTACGACAGTATCTAGTGACGATAAAACCTACCTAAGTGAATTTTCAATAGACAGAGTATCTGCTGAAATTCGAGAAAGATTCCAACAGTTGCAAAATCTAGCGCAAAAATATGATTTTTTAAGACCTGAAGTGATATTGAGCAGGGACGAGCTTAACTTAGACCAAGCTCCTCAAGACATTAATAAAGAAGAATTTCTACTTGAGCGCGTACGTCTACAAGCTTTTGTAGCTGCAACAGACCCAGACTGTAAAAAAGAACTCATTAGGTCCGGCTCTCTGAGTTTATTAAAATATATTATTGAGTCCAAACTTGAAGATGGTTTACCAAACATTGTCATAATGTTGAGAAAAATTATCACAGATCAACTATGTCCACGTTAAGGCTAACAAATTTAGCTATTCTGGCAATTGAACATGACATACATATTGATATTGACAATTGTATAAAAAATTTTGCTATTAAAAAAATACGAAAAGTAAATTTTTAATCAATAAAAAAATTTAATGCAGCTTTTTTTATTTTGTCTATTTTTTTTCAGAATAACTAAATAGAGGGGCGGCAAATTTCCGGTCGGCCCCAGGCGACGAAAGCCCACGCTACGCCACTGACCAGGACACAAGTTGGAATTAGGTATTTTGGAGTGGACTATATGAATGATAGTGGAACTTGCATTGTTTGGAAAGGCTGTAGATGCAGGAAAAAAGAAAAAGCAGAAACACGAATGAACAATTAGTAGTTGGTTTGAATTGTCCATCCATCCATCCATTATCCAACCCGCTGTATCCTAACTACAGGGTCACGGGGGTCTGCTGGAGCCAATCCCAGCCAACACAGGGCACAAGGCAGGAAACAAACTCCGGGCAGAGTGCCAGCCCACCACAGGGTATGAATTGTACTTTGTATAAGGTTGCTCCTCAGCTGTAAATTTAGACAGTCTGGTAACATGGCCAGTTTCATTGCACATTTCACACTTTATTTGGGAAATGACTTTATTCATAAAATTCATAAATTCATATTATTTAGCTCTGGTGTCACCTAATTCCACTTTGAATGTTTCATTGATTATTATTATTATTATTATTATTATTAATAATAATAGTACATTTTATTTAAAAGTGCCTTTCAAAATACCCAAGGACGCTATACTGTACATTCATATCAAATATTAAAACATATCATTAAACAGTTCAATATATATTGTCACGCTTGGGTCACAGATTTGCACAGAGACACAGAAGGTCGTAGAAAAAAAAGAAGGATTTTTATTCAGACACCGCAAGCACATGAGCTTAAAGGTGCTCCATGACAAGTCAGATATGACAGTTCCGCTAGGAGCAGAGAGAGATAAAAGCAAACAATCAATTCCAAAACTGACAGGCGCTGCGCAAGGCTTATAAGTCGGCGGAGTACCGCACGAGGCTTGTATTACGCGTTATAGTGCAAGGATAAGGAGCAATGTGTAGTCAGTGTTTCAGGGTTTGTGGTTTTCCCAGGGGCGTTTGTCTCTATTTGGGGTGCGATCAGCCCTCCAGCTCACAGTATACATAGTTAACAAAAGAAAGTAATATTAAAAAAATAAGTTTAAAGTTTAGATTTGAAAACAGAAAGTGAAGTACAAATATGAAGCTCCAAAGACAGGAAACTCCATAACTGTTTGCCCAATACACTAAAAGCTCTATCACCTAAGTATGCAACCTGCACAGTGGGATGGTCAACAGCACAGAATCAGAAGAGCAATGTGAGTGTGAAGGTACATAAATGTTCAATAAGGAAAACAGTAAGAGTAAAAGTTTAAATCGGATGCGAAAAAGGACCAATGAATATTTGAAGTGTATGAGAAAACATGGAGAGTCACCAGCAATAGTTCCAAAAAGATCAATTTCCTTTATCAACCAATGCCTCTGACAGATTCTCCACACACAGTGGTTCAACAGAGTGCAAAACACGGACCTGCGGACAAGGGCAAACCAGGAACAGGTGCAAATTCAGATCACATGACATTCTCTTGACTGGAATCTGCAAGGAGAATGGAGACGGGGTTTCCAGAGTAGAGCAGAGCTGGAGATGGAGTCTAAATGAAGAGCTCAAATCCATCAACCTGTGTTGGAAAGAAGCAAAAAATATCGCCCAAGTAAAGTAAGGAGTAAAGAGGACTGAAAGGAGTAATGTGTGCCTTGGGTTTTAAATGTATAATAACTGTTACTACAAAATTTTGGACACACTGTTGTCAATTTTGGGCTCTGCGCAGGGATGCCATACAACACTGCGTTATAATAATCAAATTGCAAGGTTACAAAAGTATTGATAAAAGTCTTTGCTGCAGAACCTGATGCAACCTTGAGATTTGCTTAAGATCAAAAAAGGCTACCTTGGTAAAATTATTAATGTGTGGCTCAAAGGAGAGTGTGGGATATCACAATGCACCATATCAAAGATGTAAATAAATCAAAAGTATTGAGATCACGATCCACCACAACCAGGAGCTCATCGGTCACTCCGACAAGGGCAGTTTATGTTCTACTGTTGTTGGCCCTTAAACCTGACTGAAATTCCTCAGACATATTATTGGACACTAGGTGGTCTTTAAAATGACCTGAAACAGTGCATTCTAAGATTTTATTAAGAAACGGAAGATTGGAAATAGGATCACAGTTTTTAAAATCCTCAGGGTCAAATTGAAATTTCCTAAGGACAGGTGTAACAACAGCTGTCTTAAGGCTGAAAGGAACCAGTCCTGTAAAAAGACATGTGTTAATAATACTGATGATTAAAGGGAGGACGAAAGATCCAAAAAAGATGGTATGGGATCGAAGATACAAAAAGTGGGCTTAGAGGTCATGATATGCTTAAGGACTGCAAGATCTTCCAACAAAAAGAAACTAGATAAGCAGTTCCCAATTAAGGTAGAAGACAGACAAAGTTCTCACAGAGCAATCAAACTGCTTTGAAACTCCTGTACCGGCCGCTTGATTTATTTATGTTTTTGGAGAACCAGCAACACAGCCGTGACTCGAATTGCAAAGATCCACACACAGAGACAAGTAAATAAATGAAAAATAAATTAACAAATAACATGCAATTTAGCTCCCCCTGAATAAACCACAATGTCAAAAACTAATTAACTATACAAAGATACACTCAAAACAATATATAATTATTTACAAAAGCCCACTAGACAATATGCACTTCGCAATTAAACGCACACAAACACAGTCCACAACACAGACAAGTACCCGATGCAGATGACAGTGATGAAGGAAATGTTCCCAGTGAACAGTCTCCTGAAAGAAAAGCAAAGGTTTTGCCCTACCATGTTACAGTTGTCTGTTGTGGAACAAAAACGAAATGAACAGACCAAATGCAATCTGGGTAAAACGGTAATCCTTCAGTGTAGTGGTAATTGTAATCTGATTGATTGGTTTGCAGCAGCAGTGAAACTGTGTAGTTATAACACAAAAGGAAATCAATCCTCTCTGGCTTCTTACGGTTTCCTTTATAAACCGAGCAACTCATCTTTTTTCTCCCATCAGCCCTAGAGTCAATAATTGATTTGGCTCTGCCGAGACTAGTGGTGGAGATAACATGTTCTTCAAAGACTAAAAGAAGTTTTGGCACGCCTGTGACCACTCCCAAGTGGAACCCCTTCCTCAGAAGATGGAATTTAAACCATTCTTCGAAGAAAAAATATTTTTTTTATCTATTAGAAAATTATTTTTTAACAATTTAAAACAAACATGATAAACTTCAAGTAATTAACAGGAAACCATCTGGACGTTAAATTTCTGATATAAAATAAGGTGTTTAGCATAGCATGTTTAGCATGCTTAGCATACCCAGACTAGATCTGCTGATTAAGTGTGCAGACTGCATCTCTGTTTTTAATCATTAGCACTAAAACAAATGTAATATGATTGTTATAATCTCTTACTAACCTTCACCTATTCTTTATCTCTTCTCAGCACTCAAATGTGGCACGTGGTGCCACTGCCCTACTGCCGAGATGTTTGGCTACTCAAGGAAAACTCATCTCTGACAGAGGAGCACTGGAATCGTCAGGTAGAAGGGTCCTTTCATCAGATTGGCTGGCCCAGCACTGACTCAGCTGTAGAATGGCCAATAAGAGGAGGCAGCTTGATTGCCGAGGTCTCCAGGACTTTGCTCTGTACTATTAATATTAGTATTGTACTATTGTGTTGTATTGTGGATTACTTGTGTTCTGTTCTGCGCATTGTATTGTATTTACTCCCTTTTTTGACACCCACTGCATGCCCAGCCTACCTGGAAAGTGGTCTCTCTTTGAATTGCCTTTTCCAAGGTTTCTTCCATTTTTTTCTCTTCAAGGGTTTTTTTCTGGGAGTTTTTTTCTTGTTTTTTTAGACAGTCAAGGCTGAGGGTCTGTCAAAAGTCAAAAATGTAAAAGCTCATTACAGCACTCCTTGTGTGATTTTGGGCTAAACAAAAAATAAATGGTCTTGTATTGTATTGTGTTTAATACTTTACCTAAAACAGGAAACCTATTTGAAGGATTTTTTGAACTTGACATTCTTTAATTTTCAGACTTTTCCCTTCTCTCTACAGATAATGCAAGGTGTACAATAATCTCACTTCTGAAACTCTTGTTGTTCTGGTGAATGCTAAATTTGCTTGCTGTAACAAAGCCACAACAGAGGAAGGATGATAGGAAGTGCTCATTCTAACCCACTTTGATCATGATGGACATCTTTTCTCACTTCAAAACAGTTCTATATGCTCAGCAGACCTACAAATTATACCACATATTTTTAAAAATTTTTTGACTTGAAAGTTAAAAGCAATTCATCTCAACACTGATGCTATGGAAAACATGCAGCTAATGTTTTTGTGTTAGTTGAGTTTGTAAGTACTGTAGAAAGAAAATCCTGAACTTAATAGAACTTGCAAACTGTTTCTTCTCATCTCATATAGAGAAAAGCCAAGCAAAATGACACCTTTTTTTGGCTAACTACAAAGATTACAATATGCAAGCTTTCGAGGCAATTCAGGCCCCTTCTTCAGGCAAGATGTATTATTCTCATCTCATATTAAAGTTTTAAGTTGTATGCTATCACTAAAATTTGAACAGGAGTTCACTTAAGGTTGGAATGTACTGTCTGAATAAACCATTTTCTTAAAGGGCAACTGCACATCCTTGTCATGAAAAGCGAGAATCACTGGTAAACAGGATTTGAGTAAAAATGCATAATTAGCTAAGTGTTTATTCGTAAAAAACAAATCATCAGAATACTAAAGACCCTCAAGTATTTATGCAGGCAAAACAGACTTCTGGAGCATATGAGAACAATCACAGATATTGTGTTGTGTTTTTACAGTGTCAGTTCTGGGTACATAACAGCCAAATGTTTGAAGATGTTTGGGTGTCTATAGGGTGTGTTATAGTCAACCTGAACTTAATAGTCATTTATATTTAACAGTAATTTTAATCTGAAGAAAATTAACCACATTAGTATTAACTGTCTCAATTTGCTTTAAGGTTGATGTCATTCTACCTGAATTTAAAAGTTTTCCTGATGACTTTCAGCAAGTACAGGTCTTGCCAATTGCCTTCTAATCACACTTACGACTGTGCTACCTAACTTTTTCATTTCACCCTACCCAAAGGAAAAATCTTCCCTACATCATGTCCAGCAAAGTATGTGATGGAAGACTATAATTTTAAAAAAATGGGCTTATTAACCTTTCTACTGATGCAATTAATAAAGGTTTTTTTTGTAGAAAATAAGAATGGTCTGCGGTGGGTTGGCACCCTGCCCGGGATTGTTTCCTGCCTTGTGCCCTGTGTTGGCTGGGATTGGCTCCGGCAGACCCCCGTGACCCTGTGTTCGGATTCAGCGGGTTAGAAAATGAATGGATGGATGAAATAAGAATGGTTTGAATCACCAGGACAGGACTTTCACTGACCTGTCTAGAAGAGGCTTTCCTTCTTTCAGCGACCCTCCAACTTCTATCTGCTGACTTTAACATGTCACCACAATATGGCTACGGTGATGAGTGTATTCAAATAGGGCTCTCAGATAAACACGCGTGACCCTTAATCAAGTAAGGCATCACACACAACTGTTATGAACTAGAGAATTCCTAAAACACAAAGGACCCAAAAACATCCTAAAAACAGAAAAGTCCTAATACTCAATAAAAAGAATGGCCAAAAGAAAGCAAAAGGTTCCAAAATCCAGAATATTCGCAAAAAGCAGAATATAATCACTAATCCATCAACACTCACCGTATTACAAGCATAATGAACCACAAGGGGACTGTTGGTTTTCCTCAGCCTTTATAGTTCTTTTAGCCTTGATGGCGATGGTCAGGTGGCCCCGCCTCTTAGGGTGGGTCACCCGCAAACACACAAAACATAAAGGAAGATACAAAGAAACTAAATGACAAAAAATATTATCATAAGGAATAAGCAAAATAAGAAAAAAATGGGGAATCTGTATTCAAGCCAGGGGAGGAACCCTGCCTGATTTATAACAAAAACAGAGGCAGAGGGAAAAGCAAAAGGAACAGAGGAAATATTTAATACAAAACCAGAATGTTAAGGAGTGCATTCTATTTTGGAAAATTAGCCAATGTTGAGCAAAATGAAGAATCTGATAACAGGGAACTTAAATAATGTGCAATTAAACCTGCGATAAATGAGTGGTGTCATTGGCTCAAGAGATGAACACCCATTTACTACATTTACTGTTCATAAATACCTGCAAACAGCTACATGTCTTAATACTTCACATGCTAGATGGGCACAATTTTTGTATTTCCTGAACAGCTGGGGAGGAGAACCAATTTTTGAATTAATTTCAAAACCAGATATTATCGCACCTCAAAAAAGATTTGTGGCAGCAACTGACTTTATAGAAGACGTTAGCTGGATGTAGTTAGAAGTTAGTTGGATTTAGTTAATTTTAGGCTAGAGTTTGCTAGGGGTAAGGTGTTAATTGAAACTAGTATAATCCATCCATCCATTATACAACCGGCTGTATCCCAACACAGGGTCATGGGGGTCTGCTGGAGCCAATCCCAGCCAACACAGGGTGCAAGGCAGGAACAAATCCCCGGGCAGGGTGTCAGCCCACCACAGTGCACGGACACACACACACAACAAGCACACACTAGGGACAATTTAGGATCACCAATGCACCTAAACTGCATGTCTTTGGACTGTGGGAGGAAACCAGAGCACCCGGAAGAAACCCACGCAGACATGAGGAGAACATGCAAACTCCACACAGGGAGGACCCTGGAAGTGAACCCAGGTCTCCTTACTGCGGGGCAGCAGCGCTACCACTGTGCCAAGATATCTAATGAACTTATCACTAGGTATTTTTAGTGGCCTACTAAATGTGTAATCTTCTAAAATATGTCATAGAGCAAAATCTTCTGTGGATACAACCTCTGACAAAGATTGGGAAGATATATCATTTATTTCAGAGGTTCCCAATAATATGTCTGAGATTCACAATATTAGTGATCCTCAATAGTTTCAAAAATATTAACAATTACATTGGAAACATCACCTACTGCTAGCAATTTTACACATATATTCATCAAAGGATTTGTCAGGTTACATAGTTTCCAATAAAATTCCAGATTATCTCCTGATTCCAGAAAATCTTTTGTTGAAATATGGATATTCAGTTATATCTGACTTCTGGATGTCACCCTTAAAGCAGCAGTTAGACTGAGCACATCAGTTTGGATATGAAAAAAACCTTACATGCACTGTGAATGCTCTTCAAACTGAAAGGAAAGAATTATTACCCCTAGTCAAATTGTCCAGAATTACCTTGCTTACCGCTTTCACAGGAATCTCTCATTGCCTACACGAATGTAAATCAACTCTTTTGACACTTTGACTTCCTCAGTTTAGAGTTTAGCTGATTAGTTAGCAGAGCTAAAATGCAAATTTATATTGTAAGGGTGAACATGTTGGTTGTGGGAACCTCAAACCAAGACAATTTTGGGAAGAAAATGCAAAATACCAATTGACTTCAACGTCAGAATAATGGTATATACTGCAGTTTGGTGGAGTCTTATTGATTATATGTTTGTTTTTTTAAATTAGATTTACTGTTTTTGATAATTTCTCTGCTCTTTTCTTTGATAATTCTTTTGGATCATGGTATTGGGACTTGTTTGCTGTGATTGGCTTTTTCATGTAACTCATTTTTGCTCTTTTAAACATTTTATTCTTTTCCATTTTGTTAACAAATATTTTGATTAAAAAAACATTATTTTGTGTATTGTCTCTTCAAGCTATATGGTTTCCTTTTCCTTGAGAAGCACTTGTGGAATTCAACTTTTTGGAGTGAGGTTGGTTTCAGGCAGGCAGAGGAGGTTTGGCTTAGTTTGCAGAGCCTTTAGGAGGACTCACACCTCTGTATGGTTCTAAATCAAAATCATAAAACACATGTCTCATTATTGGAGCCTTTTCCAAATATTTGGTTACTTTTTTCTTTTATTTATGCAATTGTACTAATTATTGTTTAATTTTAACATTATATTTTTCACATCACTCAATCATCATTTTGTGGTTGTTTATCAAGGCCTTATTCATATTCTTTATGGTTATGGTGTCCATTACTGGTCATAAAGGTGATGCCTGGAATATCATTCTGCCACCATTATAAAACACGGCAATGTGCTGTACTCTGTATCTAAGATTCTGGATGGTTTAAAACAATAAAAAAACTCTCAGTTAGTTTCAGGTAGGGAAAGATTGGGAGCATGCACTGAATACAGTGTGTTGCTGCACCCACTACAGGATCCCAAACTAGGACCCAAGTGCAGCCATGCAACACCTCAGCACCACACTAGTTGAAATAGAATGGAACAGCATACAGTTTTTTACAATAGCTGGAGTTCCAGTCCTGCCACCAACACCCAAGTTCTTCCTGCAAGTTGGATAACCTGATTGTAGGACTGGATGCAGATTAAAGTCATACCCAGGACTGGACAGTTGCAGGTTAAGGGCCTTGCTCAAGGGTTCAATGGAGTGGAATCACTTCTGGCATTTACAGAATTTGAACTGACACCCTTCCAATTGCCAGCACAAATCCCTAGCCTCAGAGGCACCACTCCATCTATCTACACTGATAACAAAACTAACTAAATTATTTTTAGAAGTGACCTGGAGCGAAGAAGTAGCCAAGGCAAAAGGCAAAAAAGATTAAAAGCAGGGATTTCAGAACATTAATAATCAAAATAAAAACACCAGGCAAAGATTGCAGTAAAAAATATGGGCAACCACAATAGTAAGATTTTTTTTACATCAAAGCACAAGGCAAAAAATAGTTTTGGAATCTGTGACTTTTAACCCTGTAGGTTTCTTCCAAGAAAAGCCAGAGCAACCCTATAAAACAAAAATGAAAAATTGTGTCAACCATAACCAAACAAAATGACAGTGAAAATTGTACAAAAAAATAACACAATAAAAAGTAAGCTTTAAATGGAAAATACAATGAAAGAAGAATAATCAACATCAAGAACACTAAGTTAAAGTATCAAACCTCTAAAAGCGATCATGTGGAAGGCAGAAAAAAATTAAATAAATGGCTCAATACAACACCTTTGATATTATGTTAAATTTTGTTGTATTTTTTCATTTTGGTAATTAAAGTTATTGTTTGTTAGGCAACTGACCCTTACTCAGTTTCAACTTTTCGCTACTTTCGGCCTCATAAAACTGTGCAATTTCCTTAGGATAAAGATAGCTAATGTATTGTGGTATGTTATCACTAACTGATTTTTTAAATCAGTATCTTCCAAATTGACAATGTGTTTCACCCTTATTGGGTTTCGTCAAGAGTACGCATTTTGGCATTCCTTTATGGGGATCAAACCTCGGACATCATCATCTTAGGCGAAGCCTCTGACATTGCGCCTCAGCAGCTGTTTCGCTTATTGGACAGGGTGCAGATTGAAAAGTGCGTACATTGGGGACTTGTACACTAGCATATCTGGAGATGATTTCCCCAATCTGCACACGAACTTGATGTTAGCATGTTGATTGAACTGTAACATTGCACCGAATGACTATACACACGTCTAACTCAAATGGTAATTAAAACAATACTACACGCTGAAACCAGTCCAGACCTGTTGTAACTGGTCTACAGACGTGCTGTGCTCCCCTCCACAACAATGTGTGTGTAATCTGATCTCTCCCTCTCCCACTGTATCACAATTACAGTAACCTTTGAACTGCCCTTCGTATGTTGTGACTTGTTCGCTTTAGAGATTTTTTTTATATTTATCTACTTTTAATAAATTCTATTTTTTGTTTCAAATTCTTGTGAGACCTGTCTCTTTACAAGCCAGAGCTTTATAGTTTTCTCTGCTGTGAGCTATTTTTTAAAATGGATAAAACTCTGTTGTTATTATTGGATTTTAAACACCTATTCCTAATTTTGGTTCCTAGAGAGACTCAAATCACCCAGCTTGCCTTGGTAAAACCTGTATCAGGGTAGGCCAATGATGATTCTGGCCCATTTTATTTAGGTATTTTGGAAGGTCTTGCTTGTTTCACTATTTTGTGGTGCCAGAATTAGAACTGAGTTGACAATTTCTATTCTCTATAATTTTCTTTCAAGGGTAGCCCCAAGGTTGGCCTAAAAGATGTTTTCACAGTTTGTTTTGTCACAGAGCTCCTATACCTTTATAAGAGATTTTAAGCATGGATCTTGTAATATCTGATGCCACACTAAAGTCCACTTCTCCTATTTAACTTTTTATTGGTCATGAAAACAGCAAAAAACTTGCAATGTGGTCCATCAGGAACTGAATCTAAAAGGCTGCACAAATAAGGCATGGTAAGTTCATAAAAGGTAGCCATAATAGAAGGTAAAGATGGAGAGATAAGGAGTGGAAGAAGAATTAGTATTTGTACTAGATAAGTGATTGACAAACACCCAACACACACATACACACTGTCAATTACAATGGATTATAAGGTTTTATTTGTTAGATTTATTTTCTGTATGGTGATGAAAATAATTTTCTTACAATATCTATACCTAAGCAGTTAACTACTGACACTCCCTGCTATCACTGTCATCCCTGTATATTATGCTTATGACTTTAACTCTGTTATGAGTCTGGCTCCACAAAATAGTTAAGGGATGAGCCCTTCATAAAGCCTGAAGAATAGATCTCACCTAAGGCATATCTGAACCAGGAGAAGTCCCAAAAGGAATTCTTATAAAATTAGTGTGTATTACTAAAAAAGGGAAATGCAGACCACAAGATCAAAAGAGCCAAACAAGGAAAAATGGATAAGCCAAAAAGTCAATTCACAGTAACAAAGTACAATATGTTAGAGAAATGTCAATATCCTTAATCAGAAAAATTGTCAATGTGCCAGAAAATTCCAAAGAACAAAAATAAACAGTAACAAGATAACTCACCAACACCAAGCACATGCAATGCACTGCAACAGACTGCAATTGCCATGAGCCTTTATCAGGGTGGAAGCAGTCCCTGGACAGAGATTGACAGGTGGCACAGAGAACATTGAGGAAATTTAAAGCAACAGTACATACATATTTTCCAAGGACCCCAAAGGTTCAGCTGCAGTCATCCAGGTATGAATGGACTGGAAGTGGAAAGTAGAGGAAGAGGGCGTGGTGGTGGCAGAGGTTCAGTTTAGATATTGGGTTCTGATGGGGACAGTAGCAAGTGCTGCGCTCCTTCCCATTACCCCACTATGACAAAGGCAAATACAGATGCCAACTAGTCCTGAAGGAAGTCAGGTCTGACACTAAAGAGGAGAGGTACTGCACTCTGGTGGGCATACAGCAGCAAGTAGAATGGACAAGGTGGCTAGGCATGCTGGGACCGAAGATCTCATGGACTAGCATCTGGCAGACAGAACCCCAGTGCATTTACTTCATGATCCACACTGTCTGTGATGTCTTGCGAGGCCCTGCAAACCTCCAAGTCTGGAGAAGGAGTTATACCCCCAGCATGTAAGAACTGCTGACTCACAATCAAGAGGTCACCGGTTTGATTCTGGGTGCATCCCAGAATTACCATTTTGAGCAGTGAGCTGCTCTTATTGTTACCATTATAGAATAAAAACATACATTTGATTTGAGTCTGTAACAGCCGGTTTAATTTATGGTACTTGTAAAGGTTAACGTTTTATTTTTTAATTCAGTTTTATTCTCTCAGTCACTTTCACGCTCCACCCGATCTGACACAGCTAGTTTTCAAATAAAGACATGTTATAGCAGAGGTGAACTCAGATGAGGATGAGGGTTCTACATCGGAGAAAGAGAACAGAAACCCTACCCACAAGAAACATCCAGTCACACATGAGAACAACACAGCTGCACCATGTGTAAAGGTGAAAGATGGCACCGTTTGGTTGGGCGACAAGCATGTCCTTCAACAAAACGGATGGTTTTGGGCGGCCACAATATATATAGATATATATAGTATTTGAAATTACAGATAGTAGTGTATACAAGGAAGACTATATACAGTAGATATGAATATTGATGTCAGTGTGTACAGATACATAACATGAATAAATATAGATATATGTAATATTTTTATGTACGGTATAGATATATGTAAAAAGGTGAAAATATACATAGATTGCAGTCAGAAGGTATTGATATTTAGAGAGGTCAGCTATTGAGTAGTAAGAGTTAAGTGTTCATAATGGTGATGGTGTTATGAAAGAAACTGTTCCTGAGCCTGTTAATGGGAGGATGGTAAACACTGCAAGGTTGGGGTGTGAGGCATTCTTGATGATGCTGCGATTGTTGTAAAGGAAAAGAGTATCCTCTACGCTATATTTATACAATTCATTGATTAGATCACAATTCTAAGGAATTAATTGCATAATCAGAAAACTTTTAACATGATTGATTACACACAGTTGCTAAAGGGTCATGACAAACATTGACACCTTAAATTACTACTGTACAATTAAACCTGTCCACTAGGTTGATTGATACTACTTAAGAATATGTGACTTTTCAGAAGGGTTTAAAGTACACTACGTGAACAGGATGCACATTTATTTTTATGTTCTGAACCATACAGGAGGCTTGGTCATGTGAGGTTTGAGGCTTGCTGATGTGAACTTTGCAAACGCTAAATGCTGTTAAGAGTTTTTGGTGTTTTCTGTGGAGTGAAAGTTAAATTAAAAACATACATTTTGCTCTTAAAAACTTGGGCTTTGGTTGCAGCTAAGGAACTGTGCTGGAATTTTTAAAGTATTTTTCCCTTTAGAAGGATTTTTGCTTTTCTTTTCACCCATACATGAGCAAAGGTAGCTGGGTGTTTGGAGGTATGCTTGGAAAAGTTACTTGAATTTGTATTTGTACATGTACTTGTGCTTGTTATATGTGTTTAAACTAGCATTGAGAAGGAAGGGTAGAAAGCAGCAGTAAATGATATCAGCATCTGTAAGCAAATAACCACGTTGTATCAGTGATTCCTTAGTTTAAAAGAAAAGAAAAAAACTCAGCAGCTGACTTCAAAGCAATAAAGGTAAAGGCTCAGCGGTGTGTAGGTAAGAGGCAGGAGTTAAGATGCTGATCAGGCACAAGGGGCTGTAGGAACAGATAAAGTAGTAAAGTTTTATTTATTTGTTTATTTTAGATTGAACAGTTCTTAGCCGTTCAGAAGTAGAACAGTTAAGCGGGCGACTGCGTAAGGGTTCATTAATATGTGGGTATACAAACAGTGCAGTAAGGAATAAGAGGAGCGCAAACTTAGGAGAACAGACAGAGAAAACTAAAGTTAACCTCAAAGAAAGACAAACAGCCAGTAGCTGAGAGGGAGAACAGTACAGGAGCTTATGGAGAAAAGGTGTAAAATAGCTGTAGCAGTTATTAGTGTTACCATTTAAGTTAGATCCTTTAATTTTAAGAAAAATAAAAGTTAAGGCATTTTATTAATCCTAAAATAGAATTTTAATAATGAGGCCAGTGCAATGCAAGTCCAGTTGGATATTGGACTTTTTAGAAGATGGTTAGGAGAAGCCAGTTGTCTATGAGGGCTACATCTGCAGGAGATGCCAGCTGATCCAGCACCTCGAGCTCAGGTTCACTGAACTGGAGGAGGAGTTGGCTGGCCTGCATTGTAGTAGAGAACTGGCAGTTCTTTAGAGAGATTGTGTGCACCCCCAAGGTGGCGCGGGAGGAGATTCCAGACCAGACAGGTAGAAATAGGTGGGTTATGGTCACAAGGCATAAAGTAAAGGGTGCACATTGTCTGGGGGCATCAACCCTAGAATTTGAAGTGTCAAACTGTTATCACGTCCTTTTGGAGCTGGATGATTCTGAGGTGGTAGGCAGGGATGAGGAGCCCCAACGGGCCTCCTCAAAACCAGTTCCCAGAAAGAAAGAGGTAGTGATAGTTGGGGACTCAGTCATTAGGGGGATTGAAGTGCAGGTGTGCTCCAAAGACAGAGAGTCTTGCACGGTGTGTTGCCTTCCGGCTGTACAGGTGGGAGATGGATAGAAGCATGGGAAGCATGGATAGACTTCTGGCCAGAGCGGGGGTGAATCCAATTGTTATTGTTCATGTTGGAACAAATGACATACATAAGCGTAGTCTGTCAGTTCTGTGATCCAAATTCAAAGAGTTAGGTGCCAGGCTGAGGAGAAGAACTGACAAGTTAGTCTTCTCCAATGATCTGCCTGTGCCACGTGCCAGTCCAGGTACGACTGAGGAGATTAGAAGGCTTAACGCGTGGCTCAGATCTTGGTGCAAGTTGGAAAGGTATAGGTTTATGGGGCATTGAGATTCCTTTTGGAACAGATGGGACCTGTTCTGCTGTGACGGGTTACATCTGAACTGGAGTTGGCACTAATGTATTGGTGAGGCGTTTGAGTAGGCTAGTCGAGGAATGTTTAAGCTAGGGAATGGGGATTGGGGTGCAAGGCATTTAGGACTGGCCAGGTTTAGAAATAAAAATATGTAGTAATGTAAATTCCAACTCAACATTTAAATGTTAAAGGAGTAACACATTAAAAATAACTTGCCTTAATGCTAGAAGTGTCAAAAATAAGATAAGTGAGTTGGAGCTTTATGTAGCAGAGCATAATTATGATTTTATAGCAATAATGGAAACCTGGCTAAATAACAAAGATGGGGATAAGTGCAACATAGAGGGATGCACATTTTTAGGAAGAATAGACAGAACAGAAAACACAGTATGTTAAAGCACCAACACAGGGTGAAGATTGTCTGGATTTTGCATTTTGTAATAATCAGGATAGAATTGAAGGTGTAGAGGTGATTGAACCACTAGGGTCAAGTGACCACCATAATATAATAAAGTTCTCAGTATTTTGTAAGAGTGCAGATGCAAAGACTAAAATTGGTAAGTTGAACTTTGGTAGGGAAAATTTTGAACAGATGTGGCAAAGTCTAAGGAGGATAGACTGGCATAAGTTTTTAAGTGTGGAGACAGTCGAGGAGCAGTGTAACAGGTTTAAAAATGTTGTACATGTTATGCAGGACAGATACATGCCTAAATTTGGAATTAATAGGAAATTTAAATAACTCCACAGTGGATTAATAAACATTTAAAAGAGAGGCTGCAAAGGAAAAAAACTGCTTTATAAGGCATATAAAACTAATGACTGCAAAGTGAATTGTAGAGCGTATGAGAATATGAGAGCAACCATTAAAAAGGCTATCAGGGAGGCTAAAAAAACAGTTTGAGAGGAATATAGCAGATAAGGTGAAAGAAGATCCTAAGAGATTCTTTCAGTATTTTAGCAGTAAAAGAGCGGTCAAGGTGAAGTGCATCAGAAATTGTAAAGGGGAATTAAAAGATACAGACAATGAAATAGCGGATGCCCTAAACTTACATTTTTCTGAAGTCCTCAGAAATGAGCAAGTGGATAAACTCCCAGAGGTAAATGGGACCACTAAAGAGGAACTGAGGGATTTGGAAATTGTAGAGGGAGAAGTACTGCTCAGATTAAATAGACTGAATCAAACAAATTACCAAGACCAGATAACATTTACCCTCAAGTTCTTAAAGACGCTAGCAAGTACATATGTAAACCCTTGACACATTTTTTTAAGAAGACACAGCGCACTGGAGAGATTCTGCAGGAATGGAAAATGGCAAATGTCATCCCATTATATAAAAAGGGTGACAGGGCAGCAACTATAGCAACTATAGGCCAGTAAGCTTAACATGCATCACAGGCAAATTAATGGAAGGAATTATTAAGGATAAGATTGAGCAACACATGGCAAGGACAGGAGTTATTAGGAACAGTCAGCATGGGTTCAGAAGAGGTAGGTCGTGTTTTGCTAACATGCTGGAATTCTACGAGGAGGTAACAAAAGCATATGATCAAGGTAGAGCTTATGATATTATTCATCTGGACTTTCAGAAAGCATTTGATAAGGTGCCACATGAGAGGTTGGACATCAAACTAATAGAATTTGGAGTTCAGGTTGATGTTTTAGATGGGTGCAGGATTGGCTCAGACACAGGAAGCTGAGGGTGATGGTGCGATGAACCTCATCAGAATTGGCTGATGTTAAGAGTGGTGTTCCACAGGGGTTAATGATAGGGCCGCTACTATTTTTATTATATATCAATGATTTAGAATATAAGTAAGAAGCTGGTTAAGTTTAGATTATTCTAATGTTCTAATATGTTTCCTAAGTTTGCCATCAACAGGAAACTTTAGCGCATAAAAATAGAACAATGATTATACCTTAAAATATAACATGTTCCTTTTACGCTTTATATAAAATTAACTAAAATGCATTTAGCATGGTGTATAATAAAATAACAACTTCAGCCTTTAAGCATAAGCTCAAAAGGATATGAGACTCCTAAGTGCTAAGTACACATTGGACCAGGGTTCAAAATCAAAATGTAGAGGAGTTCTAATACTGACATACTCATTGCCTTAGCTCTCTTTTTAAACAATATTACATTAAGGACTGTGAACACACACTAAAGTGTGTGGTTTAGGGACAGTTTTAACAAACAAGGCATCAAAGACATAGGTTTCTTTAAAGTGGTAAATTTTACAACGTTATATCAATTTAGTGGCATTTAGCCCCGTTTGAGTAATCTGCATTTCACACTATAATTTTAGCTGTGTCAATCTATGAGCACTGAATAAATATGACCAGCTCTGTTTTGTCATTTCTTTATATGATGATCAGGAAACTGCAGAAGTGAAAATAAAAGCTGAGGGGATATCCGGCGTTGCAGCAATATAATATTAAAACTGGTAAAAGAGGAAGAATAAGAAAGATACATCTCTTGTAAATTAAGTCTCAAACCTTTTTTTCTTCCTTTCAACAAATTATTTGACCTTTCTTCTAAAATGAAGTTTTGGATTCTATTGCCTTTTTTTTCAGGTAAGAGAAATTTATACATATTTCTTTTTTAAAAGAGTGAAAGAGGTGGTATCAGTTATTCCTTGTTCTGTATATTTTCTTATCTGAAACAACAGGCACAAAACAAACCAACTCTGGGCAAAACCACAGGATACTCACATCACACATCCACCTCACTTATACAAGGCAATTGAGAGATTCTAGCTAACCTTACACAATGTGTTTATACTACATGAGGAATTCATTAATGAAATGTATGGAAAAATATGAATGCATCTTCACTGAAATATGGATTTATCATGAAGAATTCTGGTCTAGGGCAGCACGGTGGCGCAGTGGGTAGCGCTTCCCGGGTCCAATCTGCGTTGAGTTTGCATGTTCTCCCCGTGTCTGTGTGGGTTTCCTCTGGGCACTCCAGTTTCCTCCCACAGTCCAAATACATGCAGGTTTGGTGCATTGGCAATCCTAAATTGTCCCTAGTGTGTGCTTTGTGTGTGTGTGTGCGCGTCCTGCGGTGGGCAGGCACCCTGCCTGGGGTTTGTTTCCTGCTTTACGGCCTATGTTGGCTGGGATTGGCTCCAGCAGACCCCTGTGACCCTGTAGTTAGAATATAACGGGTTGGATAATGGATGGATGGAATTCTGGTCTAATAAAGACATACTGCATGTGAAGATCTCCTTCCATGTAGATCCAATAGATTTGTGAAGTCGTCCTGTGCTGCTGGCTGTCCTTTTCCTTCCAGATCTTTTACTAATAAGACACACGCTGCTGTTAACAAAGAAAGATGGGACTGTTTCACAAGTGTACTTCAGATGACAGAATATGACTAAAAAGTACCACTGCACATGGCAAGAATTTAGGACATTGCTGCTTGTGCCAAAGCAACATATTCTGTTTTATTACCTGAGCTACCTAGCAGAATATACTACATTTATGATTGTACTGCATCCTACTTCACAAGTTAAGGTGAAAAGACTTAATACACATGATAAGTGTATTGTGTTCTGCATGGAGAATTATTCAAAAATAATTAACTACAGGACTTGGCAGGTATGACAGGCAGATGTTTTTTAACTGTAATGTTTAAAATCAGAATTATAACTGGAAATTAGCTTTTTTTTCTAAGCCTAAAAAACAAATCATATTTTAGAAATCTATCCAGCACTTAATTCTTAAAAAAAGTGCAAGCATGATTTCTTTTCAAAAGCTTTAACAATTTCAAGCCATTTGGAGCAATGGAACCCTGCAAAGATATGTACGTCTGGGTTCAGCACCCCCAGTAATTAACTCTGTCCATAATCTTCATTAAATCGGGTTTAAAGGGTAGGCAGCTTTTTTTTATAGATTTACACATTTGTGGTAAAATATCTTGCTATATTACTATTTTAAAATTTCTGAGGAGGTGTCTGTAAAGAGTAATATAACTTAATCATGGAATATTAGATCTGTAGGCTGTATGTTCAATCTGCGTTTTCATCTGTTATTACCTAAATCCAGAAAATCATTGCAGAGTTATTGAGGAGGAGATTTACAGTAAGTGTAACTTTAGAGGAAGAATAGACAGCTAGTGCTGCTACATCAAAAAGGTATTTTACTTACAGTGCTGCATTTACATAAGTAGAAATTGGAATACTTCAAATTAAAGAATAGTTATCAATAAGCATTGTGTTTTCAGTATCTACATACTGTATGTGCCACTGTGAGCTGTGAGGGATCTGGGGGCTAACTATAATGTTGTATATACGTGTTAGACTCCTGTCTAAATGTAATTTAAGAAGGATGCTGTCACCAAGTTTATGTTGATTATTTTGAGAATTGCTGGTTAAAATGAGCCCTTGAACTACAAAAGCTAAAAAATAAGTAGACAATTTATTTAAACAAGCTTAGTCCATTCAGTTTTCAATTTATCCAGTGACAGTGACATGTATGCTGTAGGCTAAGCATCCTACAAAATGAATGAATTTAAATTTAAATAAATCATTAATCGCATAAATTTAATATTCCTAAATTTAACTCCTGCAGTCCCTTTGCATTTGTTCTTATATGTGTTGCAGGTGTTGAAACTTCGCTTTCTGGACCAAAGGAAGTGAGCAGCTGGACTGGGAATTCAGTGAATATTACATGTCAATACAGTGAAAACTACACAGACGATGTGAAGTACTGGTGTGGAAAACTGACCTCTTCATGCAATGTCTTGGTTAAAAGTGATGGATCTGTAAAATCTTTGCAAGATCAGAGAATGTCCATTAGTGACAACAAAATGAATAAGCAGTTCACTGTGTCAGTGAGAAACTTGAGGACAAGTGACTCTGGATGGTACAAATGTGGAATAGAGATGCAACGCCCACATACAGATGTGACTTATCCAGTTCATCTCACCGTCAGAGGTAAGAGGAAAGTTTCTCAGTGTTACCATTCCAGGTCATTATCCTGAATGTATTTAGTCAACATAGCACCTGAAGGTGCTCCATCGTTCTCTATTGTAAATAAAGCTGGCCAACACTGACAATGTTAACATAGCCTGCAAAAACAGAATTGGTGGGCCATTTGAAATTGGCTCTAAAATGTAGGCAGTGTCAACATAAATGGTAGAGCTCAGTTTAAACAAATATTTAAAAATGGGACATTACGGGTCAGTTGCAGTGTGCTCTGAGCTAGGTATGATCTTGTACTGGTCTGGTCTTAGTATGTATTTAGGGTAATAAGACTGAACTTGGGGATTAGCGCAGATTCAGTCTGCTTCAAAGCTTCAGATTAGCAATGGATTAAGACTAAGACCGCCCTGGTTGCTTTGGGGACCACGGGTTGGGAGCTTGGAAGCTCAACCCTGTAGGGGCCTGTGGTCGCCGCCTGGGGGTGCCCCGCTGCCTTCGGAGCTCTGGACCTCAGCACCTCCGCCACACCCAGAAGTGCTGGGGGAAGAGGAACAGGGACACCTGGAGTGCTTCCGGATGCGCAGCCGGCACTTCTGCCACACAGGGGAGTGGATATAAGGGGCCACATCCCTCCATTCGATGGCTGGAGTCGGGTGGAAGAGGACAGAGCTTGGAGGAGAGGAGTGGAGGCGGACCAGAGACTGAGAGGCATGGTGTGAAGGCCTGGACTTAAAGGGGTGATTGGTGCTGCGACAGTGGGATTGTGCACTCTATTGTATATAAATAGTGAAAATAAACGTGTGTGGTGCTAAAAACATCATGTCTGCCTGTGTGTCCGGGCTGTACCCCACAATGGTTAGCTTGTTTTTCTCTTTAGTAAAACTAACGGCTAGACCCCTTCAAAACATTTTTTTTCTGCACCAGTGCTGTGCTCTTTGATCCACAAGTCAGACTTCTTGCTGTATCCTGTATGCGTTTTGTTAAAAAAAAGTGCAAAAGTATTCACTTTATTTAAACTTACAACTTCATATTGATTAATGTCCTCTTACAAAAATGTAAAGGCCTGCCTTAAAATTTGATCTGGGTGACAGCTCGGCCACGAGTATACTCTGAGCTGTTTATCTAAACACTCCAGTTATGTAAAAGTATAATTTTGCATCTAATTCTGTCGCATTTACTCTTAAACCTAAGACTCCTTCATCTTTCATCAGCTCCCGTTAGGGGTTGCCAGAGTGATTCATGTTTTTCCATAACTTTCTGTCTTTTGCCTCTTGCTCTGTTAAAGCCATCACCAGCAGGTTCTCTCTCATCACATCCATAAACCTTCTCGTAGGCCTTCCTCTTTTCCTCTTGCTTGGCAGCTCTATCTTTAGCATCCTTTTCCCAATATAATTAGCATCTCTCCACTGCACATGTCCAAGCCAAGATAATCTCGCCTCTGTGACTTTGTCTGCCAACCTTCCAACCTGAGCTGACCCTCTAATGTACTTGTTACTAATCGTTCATCCTTGTCATACCCAACTTCTGCTGTAGTTGCCCAGCTGTCTGGCAACTCTTTATTGCCACCCAGTGCCTATCTTACCTCCTCCTAAACTCAACCTTGCAGTCTTCCTTTTTCAAATTCCACCATTTGATCCTCTCCTCCACTTCTTTTTGATCTACAACGTCATCCTACAGACCACCATCCTATGCTGCCTAACCACACTTTCTCCTGCCACCACTTTGCAGTCTTCAATCTCCATCAGATTGACTCTTCTGCATAATATATAATCTACCTGTGTGCATTTTCCTAAAATCTTGTTCCCTATGTTCCTCCTTCTTCTTTAAATACTTATTCACCACAGCCATGCCCATCCTTTTTGCAAAATCCACTATCATCTGACCTTCTTTATTCCTTTCCTTGACACCATACCTACCCATCACCTCCTCATCTCCTTTGTTCCCTTCACCAACATTTCCATTGAAATTCACTTTCTGTCTCTTGGGTACACTGTCTATCACTTCATCCAGGTCACTCCAGAAATCTTCTTTCTCATCCATCGCAAACCCAACTTGCAGGACATATGCACTAACAACATTCATCATCACACCCCCAATTTCTAGCTTCATAATCATTACTCTGTCTGACACTCTTTTCACCTCCAGAACACTCTTGACATACTGGTTCTTCAGAATAATTCCTACCCCATTTCTCCTGCCATCCACACCATGATAGAACAATTTGAATCCACCTACGATCCACCTGGCTTTACTCCCCTTCCCTTTAGTCTCTTGCACACACAATATATCAACATTCCTTCTCTCCATCATATCAGCTAACTCTCTCCACAATCCAGTCACATTGCCAACATTCAAAGTTCCTACCCTCAGTTCCACTCTCTTTCCCTTCCTCCTCTCCTCCTGCCTCCGGTCACATCTCTCCCCTCTTCTTCTCCTTCTTCAACCAACTGTAACCTAATTGTTGGCTAACAGTACTGGTGGCAGTCATTGTTCACCCAGGCCTTGACCGATCCGGTATTGAAAATTAATAATGTTCTGGCAAAATTTTACACTGGATGCCCTCCTGATGTAACCCTCTCTATATATCTAGACTTTGGACCAGCATGAAGAAACACTAGTTTTTGCATCCCCTGTGGCTGCGTTAAACCTAAGACCCCTAATTGTTTGTTTAATGCTATGATCTTCTAATTAAAGCAAATGGAAAATAACTCTGTTTGGGATTTTTATGACTCTTTTCTTATACATAAAAGTTGTCTGAGAGCCGCTAGAAATTTTTTTTAAGATGGTGTTTGATGTTGCTCTAGCCGACACTGCAGCCATTACCATAATAGTAAAGTATAACATAGTAAGTATAAATGTAAATTACATGTAACGCCCAGCATTGTTGATCAAAGTTTGAACATATTTGAATATTTACTTATTTTAATTTTGAATCTTCAAACCTTATTTTTTGGGAAATTTGACAGTGCTAATACACAATGTTAATTTTCTGATGTTGAGCAAACTGGATTGCAAATTCCTGCGCATACCAGCCACGATTTCGCCATCAGAGAGACTGTTTAGTGTTGGGGGCAGCATAGTCACGCATCAGCACTCATGTCTGAAACCAGCAAAGGTTGACATACTGGTGTTATTGACAAAAAACTTGTAAAGGCCACAATGTGTGTTCAGAAGAAATAGAGATGTTAAGGAAACAAGCATTATGTATGGCTTCCGTTGTTTGCAGTAATTTTAAGATTTTAGTTGTTCTGCATTACAAGGTATATCTTTTAGTGGCAGCCTTTGTGGAAAACAGTTCAAAAGGTAAATGCTGGTTTCCTGCAAATAAATGTTTTATTTGAATGTGCATTATTTACTGTAGATATTTTGTGTAAAATGTACAGTATATTCTGAGGCAGCATGGTGACGCAGTGGGTAGCGCTGCTGCCTCGAAGTTAGGAGACCCGGGTTTGCTTCCCGGGTCTTCCCTGCGTTGAGTTTGTATGTTCTCCCCGTGCATGGGTTTCCTCCAAGTACTCCGGACTCCATGTCCAAAGACATGCAGGTTAGGTGGACTGGCAATTCTAAATTGTTCCGGGTGTGTGTGCCTGTGTGCCTTGTGGTGGGCTGGTGCCCTGCCCGGGGTTTGTTTTCTGCCTTGCTCCCTGTGTTGGCTGCGATTGGCTGCAGCAGACCCTGTAGTTAGGATATAACGGGTTGGATGGATGGATGTATATTCTGGTTTTATTTTTATATTTAGTGATCACTTTTTTGATAATTACTCTGTGGTTTCTCAATTTTAAGCTATATACTGGCCATCAGTAAAAAACGGTCTATTCATTACCAGTTGTGAAATATTTTGTTGGTATTCCCGAGCCACAAGTCACAGCTTTTGTGATAATTGTTTTGTGTTTGATTGTTTTATGTTTTATGCTAATTATGCTATTGTCAGTGTTTTTAGACAAAAGTGACAAACTACATACTCCAAATTAGTCTCAATCTGATTAAGCTTTAATATACAGGATAACATCCTGTTGTATTGCTGTTTGAGAAGGGGGTCTTTAGACATATGTAGATTAAGTGTTATTCTCACTTTTTATAAAATGTGTGATCATTTTGCACGTTCACACATTTCAGACAGTAGGAAGCACACTGCAACTACATAAATTAAAATTCTTTATTTATTGCAAAAATAACAGTTTGTTCTTTAATATAATTTGCTCTGTAACATAAATTTCATCTGAATTTGTGCATGCTTTTTAAATGTTTGAATTAGCTATCATCTTTAAACAGTTCTTTTGAAATGATTGCTCTTAACACAAGCTTCACAGTGGTCTGTCTGCATGACTGTAGTGTTTGTTAGCTTTAATTTTCTCGCCACTAGGCTTTTAGTCTTTAGCATGTGCTGTATATGTGAAAAAACTTTGTGAATGTTTTACTTCATGTTCTGAGTGGTAATTTTGTTTCTATTATAAGGATTATGAAAATAAATGGATTGGAAGTTTGTTCAATTCTCTCAGAAATCTCTGGCATCACTTTTCATGTGCCTGTGTGCTGCTGTAGCCCATCCACTTTGCTATAACTTGTTGTAAGTTCAGAGATGTTTTTTCTGCACATCACTTTCATTAAGAGCTGTTTTTTGAGTATTTTAGCTATTTTCCCTGACCTCTCTTATTAACGAGGTGATTTCAACCACAGAACTGCGGCTTATTGAATGCTTCTTGGCAAACTCTAACTGCAGTGCGTGAAACCCAAGGAAGGCAGCACTTTCTGAAATGCTGGAGCTGCCATGTATGACACTAATAATCAAACTAAGTTTGTTCAGATTGCGTGTCTTAGCTGTTCTAATGTTTGGTTGAGCTATGAGTAAGCCTCTTGAACAAAAACTATGTCTGCAAGTCATATACTTTAAATCGCATACAAGTGATTGACTGCTTAGAAAAGCAGGCTATTTGGGTTAACAAACAGGGGTAACAAAATGGCCACAGAGTGTACATCAGATGTTTT